>NW_028292579.1:9115836-9125836 GCF_029948245.1 Actinia tenebrosa | reverse complement strand
TTTTGTTAAATGGTACCAACATAGCCGCGATGACGTAACGTGCAAGAGAAGTTAGAACTAGAAAGATTCGATAAATCTCTTTACCTTTGGTGTTTTTTTCCCATTTCAGATCACATTCTATGGCTAGTAAGATTCTTTGTTTGAGTCGTATCCATATTCATGTGTTCCCTCACCGTTAAACAAAGAAATGGTACTTTAGGGAATGACAAGTGGTCTGGAATGGGAAAACATTACGCCCAAGTTAAAGAGGTCTATTCCCGAGAGGAAAAGGAATTTTTGATCTGCTATATAACATGCCCGCCGTCGGCACGTGCTAAACCCCTATTGCTGGGTTTCCCTTGACGTCATTTCCTGTCTCGTGCGGATTGTTCAATAGCGGAATCACAAGTTTTCACTGTACAGTACAGCGTTTGACCACCATTTGGAGCAGATAATGAGATTCAAAGACTTTTATCAGCTGATTGAAACCCAAGAAGTAGAATAAAGACGTGATAATTCTTGAGGTACATGTTAAGTCATAGCGGCCATGTTGGTTGACCATTAACAAAGCATTCCTCATTAGCTCCTCTTGTTAGATCAACCAACAGGGCGGCTGTTTCATTGTTATCCTCCTATTCTTGGGGTGCATGCTACATCATAGCCACAATGTTAGTTGACGATAACAAAGCATTTCTCATTAGCTTCTCTTGTTAGATCAACCAACAGGGCGGCTGTTTCATTGTTATGTATATCTCAAGGGATTTTGAGTCACGTGGCTGAACCCCCAAAAAAGAGGATCATCAAAAAGAGTTCGATTTTTACGTACATTTGTTATCTGGTTCCTCTTCCAGCAACATTTTACATGAATCGAGCTCATTTTCTAGTAAAGAACTGTGTATCGCTGTTAACTCTGCCCTGGAAAGGAAAAAAAGAAACAAAAAGAAAAACAAAATTGATCAGTAAGCATCAACTATAGATACTTTAACCGAGACCACTTCGGCCCCGTCCACACTAATTTTCACATTTTCATTTGAAATTGTATTTTACGATAATGTGATTTGGAGGGAAGGCAAGGGGGGGAGCCATGATGATTATAATAACAGCATCGACTTATCCACTGGATAAGGATTTCTCCATTGCAAAGCACTATCCACCCTTCGTACAGCCGGGCCCTGTTGATGTCATCTAGTGGAAAATAAGAGGACATACCACGCTAAACCATCGAAAAATTGTTAACTTTTCGATGCGTTTTGTGTGGACAGGAGAAAAAGTGACGGGATTGAACTCAGTGAAAATCCAACGGGGAACTCGAAACTACCGAGTACGAAAAATAACCAATGACGATGGATGTCATTTACCTTAACAGATGGCAGTCGCTGGACATGAGCCATGCTTCTTCTTGTCCTAACGAAACAAAACACGTAAATATGGTCCATTTAGAAAACAACTTTCGAAAAAAAAATCCATGTCACGTGATTTTCAAGAAGCACGATCTGATCACGTGCAAGGTTTGTTTTCTCGCCACGCGAGGTACGGTGCTTTGGTCCTATAAAGCCCCGTTTACACTAGCGATTTTCGCGGCGATTTTTGCTGCGATTTTTTTGCGATACTGTCCATGATAAATAATGGTAAAGAATTTACTTGTAAAGTTTTTTCAGAATACCAAGATTTTCCTAGACGAATGTCTCTTTTGAAGGATGAGACAAAAGATTTCATACTTCCGAAAATTGCCACAAAAATCGCCGCAAAAATCGCCAGTGTAAACGGGGCTTAAAAGGCAATTTTGGTTAGGTGGAAGTCTTGGTTTCCAAGGATTTTGTTATGCAACGATACTCTCTTTCATATTTACCTTTTGTCAGAGATATCTTTCTTGTCAATTTATTCTCCATCAATGGTACAGTCACTATTATAGAATCAATGTTTTCTTCGAAAGAAAAATTACATATGTGTCTTCTGTTAAGTACAATAATGCACACTAAAAACAGCATATCAGCGAACCAAGCCCGAGGTCTCCATTACGAATATTCGAGCCACCATCTGCGGTCGTTAATGCGCAAGCTCAAACTATTACTTGCAGTCAAATGCGATTTGCCGGTTCCTCGCATATACAGTCAATTCAAAAAATGTAGTCGTCCACTAACTCAAGCCTACGTGACGCAACCGAAAGGAACTCTGGGTAGCAATCATTGAAGCCGAGTTGACTCCATAATTTTATCTGACTAGTTATGCCTGGTTTACAGACCGAACCTTCGTAGGCGAGCGGGAAGTGTCGAAGGAGACGTTTTTTTAATGCCTTAATATTTTCGAAATTGTGAACTGAATCATAACTACTTTGTTTTTCTTTCCCTAAACCCGAAGACATGCATTTGATGGATTGTTTCTCGCCATTATTATCTTATTACTAGCTGGAACAATTAATTCAGAACGAATATTCAACCGCTTCAGTGATTTTTGCCCATTATATTTCTTTCGGTCCAGTCGCGTAGGCTTGAGCCGGTCGACTTGAGCACTCAACTCACATGTCAGTGATTTTTATAGAGTGAAAACCGGAAAACCCGGATATAAACTCTCGTTGGAAGAGAGAGAGAGAGAGAGCAACACACCAAATAAACTTAACTCACATATGGGGTTCAGTCGGGAATCGGACCCGGGACAACAGGCTTGAATTATCTACACGCATAGTGGTGAGAGACAGCGTGTTAACAGCGCATGCCCACTAAGATATTGCCTTCCACCATAGCAGCAACCACTGACCGCCAAGCAACGCAGGCTATGTAAACCATGAATAGAAAATTTGGAGAAAAAGCAAGGGAAAAAAGTATCTGAAAAGGATATCCAAATCTGACAAGGTTGGTGTGTAGAGAAAACATTTCTCCACGTTCCCTTGATTTCTTCATCATTTACTTTAACAACAGTGTTGCACGCGGACACCTGAAATGGTAGAATCATTGTATTTAGTATTTATACCACACCATTGAAAATACAGCCATACAGAATACAGGTTCTTGTACATTTGCTGGTGTCCCACTGTTCCTCTCCATCAGACAACGCGGCCTGCAGTAGTTTTCCCCCCCAATGATGTGGGATAATATAGTTGTATGAATGCTTTCTCATGGCACACAAAAACAAGCCCGAAATGCACTATGAGCGATGTGAATGCAATCCGGGCGAAAGGTCACAACGATATGGACTTGAATTTTCCCGCGCTTTAATGCGCGTTTTATCCGGCGGCATATTTTCTTCTGTGCTGATATTATTTGCATATAATCCACAATACATTTTAGGCATGCATGGCATGCAACATGCAAGGAATATTCCATTCTCAAAGTCTATCTTAGCGCCCTTTGTCGAATTTGCTCTTTGGATTCACATGCATGCGCTTCGAGTTCACCATCGATAAGCTTAAAAGCATCAACCATCTGCTGCGCAGGTCCCCCGCCCGCCCCAATTGGGAGTTGGCGAGTGCGACTGTGCGCGAGTGTTCACCAGCCCAGAGGTTGTTTCAGGGATCGATAAAAAATGGCACGATTAACGGTTCTGTTTTTAGTTTACCTTGATTGGCTGTGAAAATTGGACAAGTAACGTGACATGGCCAGGAAATGTCTTGACGTACATACAAGTGATATCCATTGGTATTTGAGCTATGAATGGGATTACAAAACCTCAAAGAGATTAGGATTAAAATACATACCAATATCAATTCTTAATGCATGACTCTATACTGAGCCTGCTTTTCAGATGCGACAGAATAAGCTTAAGCTAGAAATCCTTCCGATCTCGCTTCTGTCGCGCCCCGAGCCCGTTTTCTGAATTAACTTTGTCATAAGTTCCCGCCAAAACCACAGGAACTCCAATTGTATAAATGGTTTCTTGAGATCCCGACATTATGAAAATAGGTTTAATAACCCAAGTTAGTAATTATTTAAATCTTTCCAAGAACTACTGATAGCTCATCTAGAGGGATTACAATGCTTCAGTGTTAAGAATATTTATAGACTGCGAGCAGACCCTCTATTTTCCTTGGTCACTGTCCGTCTGTCTGTCCGTGTCGATTGGCCGAGGAAGATTGGTTACGAGTCAAAAGTCTGTGGGGGAGGGGCTGGCGAGGGAGGGACGAAAGGAAAATAGAGGGACTGCTCGCAGTCTAGAATATTATGTCTTACCCACCTCTTCCCAGCAGCCATCTATGGTAAAACCACGCACTCTGATCGTTAGGGTCCGTGAAGAAAGCATTTTGAGCCAATTCAAATTCTGAGAATCAGACATGGAGAATGGCGAACAAAATAATATCAATCCCAAAACGAATTCCATTACAGCGCTTCTCAATCAAACGCGCGAGAGAGCACACAGAACGCGGTGTGCACTTTCTATTTTTTCATTCATCAAAAGTAATGACTAAAGTAGTTTGTAATTTAAAAAAATATTTGAGATATAACGCGCGCGCTGATTGGCTGGCTAACGTGTTTATATTAGAGAACAGAGACAAAGAGTTCATTATAGTTTATATTAGAGAACAGAGTTCAAAAATATTTTATAAAAGCAATATGAAACGAGTGCTTAGCTCTTAGTCTGTACTTTGACATTAACACTCTGGAAGCTGTAAACCAATCACGATACAGAGTGAAAACGGTAGCCTATCAGGAGAGAGCAGAATTAGAACTCATTGACCTCAGTCAATCCCGATGTTTCATTCCCACGGTTGTTAGTATCCACGCTTTTTCTCAGATATAAATTAGATCTTTTAACTGAATATAATCAAATTAAACTCAAAGACCTCAAAAGGAAATGTCCCTGGGAATCAACTCAGTTTGTTTCCAAAAATACACACATTAATATAGAAGAATTTCAAAAATCCATTGAATCCAAGACGGCCAGGTAAGGTTACCACTTGACATTCTGTGGGATAATTTGCTGCTGACAAGGTTATTACTTGACACCAGGAGTCCTGTGGTTAATAGAGATCAGAATTTTTCCTCGATGTAGTACATTTAATATAATTTGGATGGTTGAATAGATGGATTGTTTCAGATGGATAAATGAGATGAATAGATGGAAGGAAGGATGGGAATGGTTGAATAGCTGGTTTGTTACAGATGGATAAATGGCATGAATAGATGGAAGGAAGGATGGATGGTTGAATAGATGGTTGTCTACAGATGGATAAATGGATGGATAGATGGAAGGAGGATGGGATGGTTGAATAGATGGTTGTTACAATGGAAAATGGATGAATAGAGGAAGGAAGGATGGGATGGTTGAATAGATGGTTGTTACCGATGGTACTGGATGTAGATGAAGGGATGGGATGGTTGCCTGCTGTAGATGCGCGTTGTTACAGATGGGATGAATGGCCATGAATAGATGGGCTGGTTGCGGAGGGAGGGTGGCATTGAATGTACCTGGGGGGATTGGGTGCTGGTATGAATACGCTGTCGATGAGATGGTTGAATAGACCTAGATAGATGCTAAGATGGGTTACTGGCTGCCTCTCATGGCCGGACAGGTGCTGGGCTGGTTTTGCCTCACGCTTGTTGTTCTCCCGCTGGCTCACAGATGGATGCCTCCTGGACGGCCGGACTTGGGCTGGTTCTCTGCCTCCGCTTGTTTGTTCCCGCATTGCTCCCCTGTCTGCCTCCGTGGATGGCCTTGGCCGGCCTGCCTTGGCTGGTTGCCTCGCTGCCTGTTCCCCGCTGGTTGATGGTTCCTGGCTGCCTCGCTGGCCGGCTGCCTGGTTTGCCTCCTCGCTGTAACTCCGCTCGCTGGGAGGGTTGCTGCTCGGCTGGTATCCTGGCTCCCTCGCTTGGCCCGAGTGGCTTGGATAGATGGGTGGATAGATGGGTTAATGAATGAATAGATGGAAGGATGGGATGGCTGAATAGATAGGTTGATAGATGGATGGATAGATGGGTAAATGGATGAATAGACAGAAGGAGGGATAGGATGGTTGAATAGATAGGTCGATAGATGGGTTAATGGATGAATAGATGGAAGGATGGGATGGTTGAATAGATAGGTCGATAGATGGATGGATAGATGGGTAAATGGATGAATAGATGGAAGGGAAGGATGGGATGGTTGAATAGATGGATGTTACAGATGGGTGGATAGATGGGTAAATGGATGAATAGATGGAAGGAAGGATGGGATGGCTGAATAGTTGGTGAAAAAAAAAATTGATAGCGTGACAATCACAGTGAAAAAAATTACATGTAATACTTTAGATGTACAGTACCAACTACCTTTTAATAATGCACTTTCTTCTATCCGATCTGGGTTTCCACTTGGATCAGGATGGATCAATGGAAGAAGCTTGCTACGGTAATGCCATGATGAATAATTTGAAAAATTTTCAACAATTTTATCAGTACTAAACTTGAATTCCTCTTCAGCTGTAATGTTGGCCTTTTTTACTACGATCCTGCGATAGTCCCAGCAATGAACTGAAATCAAGGAATATTAAGGTAAATACAGGACCATGCCCTGACTTAGATCAGCCCAGAGGTTGTTTTAGGGTTGGATCTGTGAGTTAGCCATGCCCTGACTTAGATCAGCCCAGAGGTTGTTTCAGGGTTGGATCTGTGAGTTAGCCATGCCCTGACTTAGATCAGCCCAGAGGTTGTTTCAGGGTTCAATCTGTGAGTTAGCCATGCCCTGACTTTGATCAGCCCAGAGGTTGATTGTTTCAGGGTTTGATAAAATTTATGATGATAAAAGGAATGTTAAACTCACAGTTTCTTTCATCAAATGAAAGAAATAAATCACAGAGCTGAAGCTCTTTTTTCCAGTCAGCCTTGGGTAGGAATTCATTAATCCATTGGCGATGGTGCCAAACCCCATAAGATTTTGGATTAACTTTAAGACAGCCTTGAAGAAATGACAGCTCATTCTTACACAGCTTCTCTAGATTTTCATCAAATCCACTAAAAAATAGAGCAAAATGACAATTGAAACATGTCAGACCAAAAAATCTAATCCCCATTCATTGGTATGGATACTTTCTCTACAGTTGTGCATCATATTATGTAGAACTGCATAACACATTGTATAAAAACTGCCTACCCTATGCCCTATCACTCTACTGGATATATTTTCTGGAACTACAAAATGTACCCTCATTAGCCCACCCCCCTCCCCCCTTGAAAGATTCAATCCCACCCCCTCTCCATGGATAAGGTAGAGATATTTTTTGGAACTATGTGTAAATTATTACTCTTCTCATGCTCTCTCAATCGCAAACCCTTCTCAAGAAATTCCAATCCCCTCCATGGTGAAGATATAATTATTAGTACTTGATGTTCCCTCCTCCCTAGGTCCCCCCCTTTGGGCAGGGTGGAGTGCCAGAAACAAATCATTACACATAACTAGAATACCGCATCAAATTAGCTGTTCCAAGCTTGAGGAAAAAAAACAGGGTCAATGAGGTACATTGTGGGACTGTTTTAGGGGACATATTTCCAAGATAGCAGCTATTATCCCCTAAACATTACCACAATGTACTGTAATACAACTCAATCCAGTTTTCCCCTCAACCTTGGAACAGCTAATACTGACGTGCTTATGGGCAATAAAGATATTTGCCAGTCTCGTATGCTGTGTGCAGAAACTCGAAAATTAATCTTTGCTAGCAAGTTTTTTGAAAAAATTCCTAATGTTTTAATTTACATGATCAAACATCCTGTAAAGTTTCGATTAACTAAATAACTCATCAAGCCAAAATTTGCCTTTCACATATTACCCAAAAAGTCACAATAAAAATATTGTAATAAGTGAAAGATATATCCAAGTAGATTTCTATTTGCTTACTTTTCATCTTTGAGTTTGAGAAATGTTTCTCTTCGGAAATTCCACAGGGTCCCAAAATCTGGGTTGGAACTAAGAAGCTGTTCTGTGAGGCGTAATGCTTCTTCATCATGTTCATCATTCTTCCTCTGCAAATTTGTTTCATAGATAAATCAATCAAAACCATTGTTTTCTTGTTTGTATTCAGATCACTTAACTATTTTTATCAAGTTCATTAATGAGAAATATCTAACACCTTAATTGCCCTATTTCACTATGACGTCACATCAAAACAATCTATTGTTTTAACGCAAAGGATCATAGTCCTCGGAGGGGGTCAAATCAACGCAAATTCAGTGAAAATTGTTCTAAAACCTGTATCAATCCACGAAGAGAAGTAGAATAGCCAGCAAACGCTTAGAATATTTTTTAGTATATATTAACACATATTATATCTGAAAACCAGGCCATTTTAGATTAAACTGTTTTGCTAGGAGCAAATTTTGTTTTCTATTGGATTGGTGATTCTATCCCCCACATAAACAAGCAGTGAAGTCATAGTGAAATAAGGCAATTAACACCTAGGAAAAGGTTTTAAAATGAGTACAGAATACATGTAGGTTACTTGCATTTTATCATCATTTACTAGCTACCACTACCAGCATCCCTTGCACACTTTTTTATTAAGTTAATTAGCACCAATTGCCCAATGAATGAGAAAGAAACTTCACAAAGCATTTTGGTAGCAGTAGTAAAATGATGCCATTATGCAAATGCCTATTGCCATTATTTGCATTCAATTTTAACATGGATTTTCTTAATCACTCACTTCAATCTCTTTTTTTTTATTATAAAAATAAAATCATTTTCCTTGACATTTCATCAGTAATAAATATACAATCTGTGTGAGCTTTACCATGGCTTGCCATTAATACAATTAAAATGTACCCACATACAGATTAGCTGCTGATATTTGTATACTGTATATTACTTTATTACGAAAGGATAAAATTTGAAATTTAACTAGTTTGGACTACACATATGTCAGATGGGAAACAACAGAAGTTATTGAAATACCATACATATTAAATACTAGAAGTGTTCTGGCAATATACCTCCTTGGCTCGGGTGTAACATTTTCCTATTGCAGACCTGCATTTCATTCCCTAGAGTATTTTATTTCTTTGTTACACTGTTGTGCTCGGTTGCACATGAGAAGAGTGACATACTGTAAATATGCCTGGATACGACTCAAAAAAAGACTCTTACTTTCAAGGGAATGACACATGGTTTGAAATAGGAAAAGATTATGCATAAGGTAAAGAGGTATTCAGTATACTAAAATGTCAGTTTTAAATGTTAATCAGTATGCATGATCTAGTCATCACTTCACAATGTTTGATCTAACTATACTGTTTTGATTATCTAAGTAAATTGACAGTTTAATTTATGAATAGATTTTTTCATACCTTTGTAAAGACACGCTGTGTAGCTTCATTATATATTTTCATTTTTTTCTCCCGTTCCTTTTGTTTTGCTGCAGCCTGTTCAGCTGAAGTCCTGACTTTGAGTCTGCCATGCTGAATCAGAAGGAATATCATAAGCTCACTCTCATTGATCATTATCAATATTCAATTCAGTCCTAAAAAGTCAAGAATAACTTATGATATCTGCAGAGAAACACTTTGAGACTGCAACAATAGATATGATGTTCCTATGCTCTTGACGTGAACATTAGAGTTCATTTCAGTAAGCTAAATATATCAAAGCCATTTGTCCACAGTAAACAGGCAAACATCCTTGATGCAATGAATAAGTCAAAAGTAACCCTCCAAGCGATATATATCCAGAAATTTTTGATTCAAATTTGTCAAACTTGAATGGCAAATATTTTACCACTTTTGAACTAAGGATAACATTTCGTTCCAAAGAACTTCTTAATACGATCTTTCAGGAAAATTAATTACTGTTATTTTTGAGCAAATTTGTTGGAGTATTTTCTGTTTGGAATTCTTTTGCTTCACTACAGATGATGCAATAACTAATCTTTGTTCGATGGAGGCAGCGGCCGCCACGGGGCGGATCGGCCCGGAGAACCACGGCCCTGCTGGACGGCGCGTCGCAGGGCGCTCGCCTTTCCCCGGGGCTACCCCTGTCGAGGGGGGGGGAGGCTCTCCTCTCCAGCCTCTTGGCCGCTATGACCAATTCCCCTCGGTTGGTGTTCACCTTTTCCCTATAGCCC
>NW_028292579.1:8780216-8785216 GCF_029948245.1 Actinia tenebrosa | reverse complement strand
CTCGCCTTTGGGGTCTTAAGTTTGATTCCTGGACCTGTCATGTGAGTAGCGTTCGTTAGGTCTCTCTTTCGATGCGAGGGTCTTCCCCGGCTTTTCTCCCTCCATAAACCCAACAAGCTAATTCAACCTATCAATCTGCAAGCTTGCTGAGCCTTGACTTAGATCAGCCCATAGGTTGTTTAATAATGAATCGATAATTCAAGTTAGCTGAGCCCTGACTTTGATCAGCTCAGAGGTTGTTCGTGGGGAAAATCTGTGAGTTAGCCGTGCCCTGACTTAAAAATTAGCCTCAGAGGTCATGCTTTAGGGTTAGATGAGATTTATTTTGGTTTGGTTTTGTAAAGTAAATATTAACATACTTCTTTGCGATCTTGGTTTTAATCTTGGTGACTTTCTCTGGATCTGGCAGCAAATACAACTTAACATACGGATCAGCCGAGCCTCCTGGACTGCGTGGAGACAGATCTTTCGCATGCATCACCATTACACGTAAAGAATCCCGCTCGAACCGCAGTGACAGCTTGATCTGACCCGTGATAGAACGCGTAGCTTTCTCTTCTGGCAACAACTGGATAGAAAACTTGGAAGCTTCCTCTTCGTCCATCAAGAGAGAATGTAAGAACGTGTAAACAACATCTGACTCTGCGATCTCGCTGGGCATGATCAAGAGATGTCGAATGTAATCATCCAACTCTGCCCGTCTTCTCTCGGCAACTGTACGAATCTGGGACCTCCCGAGCAAAATCTTCGCAGGAAGTCTAGGAAGATTTACCTCTGGGTAAAGATCGGTGAGTTTAGAGTGAAGCTCTTGGAAGTGCTCGAAGCGACGAAACAGAAAGGTAGGTTTCTTGTCCGTCACACGGCAGATATTGATGACATAAACGTAATATTTTTCTCCGGGGGTGTGGCGTTTCTGGATGTCCACCACTCGGGCTGAGTCAATGTACCCGTCCGAGTCCACGCTGTAAGACTTGGGAGCGAAGGACAGAACTGAGTTGGAGTTGCCAACACTGGAACGTTTGAATTGAGTAACATCACGGATCTGCGCAACGTTGTGAATGAAGAAGTTGATTTGCGTGAACATGGAGGAAAGACTGGAATGGATGAGGCGAGTAAATTCAGCCGTTGCGTCGGCATCGTTCGCATTGGGCATCAAGGAATCACGGATGTACTTCAAATCGTGCATGCTGCTCAGAGATGGGATCCCGGAGTTCAACATAAGAGACAGAAGATTCAAGAACAAGTTAGCGTGTCGTCGGACCAGATTGAAAGCCCTGCAGCAAAGATCAACGAAATGTTGGAATCGAGGGCTTGGCTGGTATCCGCCATTGATGACAAATGCCATATCTGACGTCAGTACAAAAGGAGCCCGGTCCCGACGAAAAGTCCCAAACATCTGCGCATGTCCAAGGATCTTAGAGAAGTCAATATGAAAAAGATGGCCACTTTTTCTGATCATGATGTTATCGTTGTGACGATCACAGATGCCCAAGACGTAGGTAGCGACGCAGTACCCTGCACACGAAGCGATGAAGTTATCAACAGCACTACGGTAGTCCTTTTCCACTGGGTTATGTTTGAGTAGCCAACGTGCGATGGGTTCGTCTTTGAAGGACCCTGTCAGGCCAAACTCTGTTTGGATCTCACGAAGAGTCTAACAAATATAACATTAGACATACTAAGAACACTTTGAAATACTTCGTCATCCCTTATTTATTCTAAAATAATTATCTTTTCTTGAGGAATTGAAATCTCTATATTCTTGTTTTGATTAGCAATTGACTCTCACGGGGTCTCAGGTTCGATACGTGGTTTTGGCATCATATGTGAGTACAGTTGTCTCTCCCTTAATTCGAGGATTTTTCTCCTCTTTCTCCGTTTTTCCTTAATAACTTTATTTATATACTTCCTTCTTCCTCAAAACCAATTACGCTAAATTCCAATTTGATATGATAGTTAGCCGTTGCCTTACTTAGATCAGTCCAGAGATTATACTTTCCTAGCTTATAAATAATTTCATCATTTACAGCCCAGAGGTTATTTCAATGTTCGATCTGTGAGTTAGCCGTGCGCTGACTTAGATCAGCCCAGACGTTCTTTCAAGTTTCGATCTGTGAGTTAGATCCGTGCCCTGACTTAAATTAGCCCAGAGGTAGGTTCAGAATATCGATAAACTTTGAATTTTTTCATATAAAAGGCAATATGAACAAAAGGTGTTCGTACACGAGCTAGACCACGATACTCCTTGTTCACTATGCCTATTCAAACGACCTATTATCCTAGATTTGTAACCAGGAAAAAAAGATGAATTAGCTTCAACAAACCTGTGCATCACTGACAATCTCAATCATCCCCATGTTGGGCCCAGTTGCCATGCACTGATACGTTATCATCTTCAAGTCCAGTCCCTCACGGAACCAGATATTGCTCATGATGCCCACGAGCTGCATGGACAGCGTGTCTTGGCGAATGTCATCTCCCATTTTGAAAATGACATTGACGTTTTCGCCAAATGGATCTGTGTTTTTGAATATTAGTCTCACGGGAGCGGAGTTTGACGTGAAGTAACCAGAGGACTTAACGTCTAGACCTGATACTTCCATGCTGGGAGTCAAGGGAAGGCGGAATACACGTGGAAGACTGCCAGCCAAAGCAGCGAGCTCCTGTTGAAGAAAAATTCAATGCTCTTTTATTTCGTCAGATACATACTCTAATACTCTAATTGCTGAATTTCAATACAGTGTGTGCAACCATGTGACTCAAAATCCTTGAGATATAAATAACAATGAAAAAGCCGCCATGTTGGGCGATCTAACAAGAGAAGCTAATGAGGAATGCTTTGCTATCAAAGATGGTGGTTATGACGTAACATGCACAAGCTTTATCAGTTTATAAAAGTCTTTGAATCTCATTATCTGCTCCAAATGGTGGTCAAACACTGTGCTAACCACCATGTGCTGTCAACCAGAAAGAATTATATTTTCTACTTTCACATCCCCATAATGCCTTGCGTCTTTGGGGGGTAACAAATCAAAAAACTGTCCCAAATTGAAAGGTTTCTTAATTGAATTTATACTATACCTGCTTTTATCTGTACAATACTGATTATCAGTTTATTCCAAGTTATTTTTGCGGGTACAGATCATCAAGAATTTTGGTCTTACAGAAAATGTATTGACTTACGAATATTTTTTTTAAATTTACCTTAAACGTCTTCAAGCTTCTATCGTTTTCTGTTTTTTACTTCTTCAGTTTATTTTTGGATACCAAACAAGGTATTTCCAACATTGTCTGATCAGCCTTCAAAAAGGTTTTTACCCACTGGTTACCCCCAAAAGACGCAAAGTAATATGGGGATGTAAAAGTAGAGAATTGAAAACTTGTGATTCAGTTGATGATCATTTCGCACGAGACCGTGGGAAATTACGTCAGTGAAATTAAGCAATTAGTGACGGACCCTTGAAATCATGATGAAAAGAGGTGCATATAACACATTTTATTCGGATGATTTTGGGTAATGGCCACCTTCGCATGGATTTTAACCTATGTGTGTCAATTACTCGTAGCAACGTGAACAAAAATGAAATTGACATTCAAGCTCTAATGAATTCTCCTTAGATAGCTCCCACTTCAATCTGAACCGAGTTCAAGATCAATCTAACCGAGTTCAAGTTAGCAAATCGCTCATAGATTCCCATTGATTGTCCTCTTATTGATCACAGATGACTCCTTAAAACACTCAAGCGGAACCACGAGAGCAGCGACAACGTTAAAAGAGAGATGCATTAGCAGCTGTCAAATCCAACTAGAATACATGAGCGGAGATTGAAGAAAATAAGGAATCAAGCTAAATCAATGACGGCCATATTAAAGGGGGGAGGGGGTGGGGGGATGGATTGCTTATGGCCAATTTAATTATGTATATTCAGTGTTGCCAGAAATGTCTTATAATTACAGCTTCAATTGTCAATGAGAAGTTATGAACTGACACTATTTCTTATCTCTCTTTTTTCTTTCTTTCTTTCTTTCTTTCTTTTTCTTTTTTTCGTTGCGAGAAAATCGATAGTAAATGGTAGCAAAGGCGATACTGCTATATAAATCCGTGTGGCATCTCTTTTCTATAGCTACTCCATAGGATACAGCCGGAGCTTGAATACTAGGGCTAGGGTATTATTGATCATTCCAAAAATCTGTTCTTCCTGCAACAAGGACAGATGGTCTTTGTTCTGTGCATTCTAATCATAAAGAATGACTTTAAAATAATTATTTTCAAACTGATGAATAGTAAATGGAAATCCGTGTGACACCCTCTTTTACAGTTCTACTCCGTAGGATACAGCCAGAACTTGAATACTAGGGCATGATTGATCATTTCAAAATCTACTTAATGCAAGGACAGATGGTCATGGCACCTGCATCTAAATTGTATCCCATTGAGAAAGTCAACGTAATTTTCGAAGTTGAAATTTTCAGTTGGAGTTAAGATGGATGGACTTGAAAATTATCCCACATACATCCGTGTTTTCTTCAGTCAAGAAGATGGTAATATAGAGTGGGTTGAAAATATCGCAACTGGCACAGGTCTCCTTCATGCTCTTTTGACACTAACTGCAACGCTGGGAAATGGGATGCTTATCGTCGCCATCTCGAGATCCCAGAACCTACAGACACCATCCTACTTACTGATAACAAGTTTAGCCTTCACAGATCTACTGGTGGGTTTGGTATTTCATCCTTTACAAATCTCGATATCTCTCTTTTACTTTCGCAAAGATGTTAAAGCCGTACTTTTCGGGATAGAATTTTTAATTTGCATCTCGATGTTTCTTGGAATAACATCGTCCCTTATGATGACATGCATCAGCATAGACAGATACCTGGCACTCAGACTAAAACACCGATATCGAGTTATCGTTACTAAGAAACGAGTTCGTTTACTAATTGTGATCGTTTGGAGTTTCTGTTCTCTTCTGACAACCCCGATTACTTTTTGGCGTAAA
>NW_028292579.1:2785168-2877604 GCF_029948245.1 Actinia tenebrosa | reverse complement strand
CAAAAAAAAAGAAACGATATATGCCGTGACAACCCCCTCCATACTTTAAACATAGCCCTAACATATGTTAAGAAGCAAGGAAACAAAGACATATAAATCATACTGAAACATTTTTATGCGAATTCCTTTTATTGACGATGTAATTAACTAGACCAATTGACTAACTACAACTATTGGAAAATGACTATAGTTATGAACCTAAATTAATTATAGCTGTTGATTCATCCTTGTGACAGAATTGTGAAAGAGATTCCTAATATATTTAGTTGTCAATCGATTCCTTTGGCTTATGTACGATCTTTTAGATATTCTGTAGTTAGTACACTCATTTATAACTGCAAAAATTACCTTAAGGACACGAACGTGTTGCGGTTTCTACGAGTTTTATGAATTAAATCTTGATGTCACTTTACCTCCGTTCCTTATAGGCCTGCATTTACTAGGGCACTTTCGTTCTTCTTTGATTATGTTGAACATTATACATGTTTACTTGAAGAAATCCAAAGGTCAATGGCTTAAATAGCCGCTGCACTCTATACCGTTTTGACCTTTGGCATTTACTTCAAGTAAACGAGTATAAAGTTCAAGTAATCGAAAGAAGAAGAAGAAAACCCTATAAATCAGGCCAAAGGAACGCAGAGCGATAACAGTGGACGCACAAGATTTAATTAATAAAACTCGCTAGAAACCCCAACCACGTGGATGTCCCAGATGCCCTTGATTTGATAAAAACCGTAGTGCTCTCAATTGCCCATTGGAACTCCAGATGGCCTTGGGCAGTACTTGACGCGCTCTCTCGATTATCCACTTCAAAAGATGGTGAGACTGCGCTCTGGACAGCCTCCTTTTATGCCTTTTCGGTCCTGCTTTCCATGAACTGGTGAGCTAGGGGGCGTCTCCATGCCAGAGGGTGTTTATTAAAACTTTACTCTGCCCTGCATAGTAGGCGCGCCATCGTTATACAGAGCAATGTCCGTGATATCGTCATCAGCTGCGTCAATCAGCCTCTGACATCGACTCCTCTAGGATGACAATACTCCAGTTTCATAACTGCCTTGACTTTATCTTTGTCCCCTGGATTGATAGCGAGGGTTGACAAGTCCGCTGCAGTGCCTGGATCTGGATTTTCGGATCGCTTAAAGAAAAAAGAAAAAAAACAAACGTCAGTCAAAGTTTCTTAGTTAAACAAAGTCATAATCGTTGCAAATTCAGTTTACTCACATTTTGTTTTCTTTGATGTTTCCGCTGCATCTTTTGATGCCTTCCAAGGCCTAAACGCTCTCTTTTCGCCTTCTCTTCCTAGTCAGTCAGACAGAAAGAAAGTGACTTTTAAGAGGCCAGCTGAAATTATATCAAGTACCCATATATTAAAACTTCGAAGACAAAATTGTTAGAAGAAATGTGGCACGTTGGCGACCAATTACTCATTAGCATCCAATTTTTGCTTAGTTTGTGTGTTCGTTTTTTTTTTTGTTTTTTTCGTACCATGTTATTGTATTTCAAAAGGATCCCCTCCTTCGGCATTTTTTGAATATTCTAAAAAGGATTTCGTCTACCCCCTCCTACCCCCCCCCCCCGCACACCACCCCCACCCTTTGTCCTCACCCCTCCCCCCGCCGGGTGAACTTGATAGTGCAAAAGGCCTTGCGCACTTCGTAATATAAAATACATAAATACCTTCTAACCGAACGCAGAGAAATCCTATGAACATAAGAACTCTATCCCTTATTTGCAGTTCCGTTATTAATCTGCTCTTCGTTTGACGTCATCTCTGAAACTAATTCGGAAATACATATTTGAGTCTGAGTAAGTGCGAACTATATGGAAAGTAACTATGGATTGATTCAGACAATATCATTTTCTTATATGAAATTTTAACTCGCTTTAGTTAAAATCCCATATAAGAGGATTTTCTTCCCTGTCCCGTAATTTCTTTGCTACCAAGCGTACTTCAGACCTGTAATAACATAATATATTCATTAAGATCTAAGATGTACCTCTTAAGTTATTCTTAGAGATAGTAATAATGTTTCATTATTTTGTATGGCACGGGATGGTAAATATTGGGAAAAAATCGAATCAAATCAATTCCTACAAAAGCGAAATCATCATCTCTCATTCAGTGTCTGTTAGTGGAAATCAATAGTAAAGTTTGGTAGGCTTAACCACTCGCAATGGCGGGTTTCCCGACCCCAATTTTAGTATTGATAAAATGATACCGCTACATAATTATACCCACTACTCTTCGCCACCGCCAGAATTCAGTAAAATTATAATAAAAATAGCTTGCTTTTTAATATTGCCACAACTTATTACTGCAACAGCCTTTGAGCAGTAATCCGTGGTCTTGTGTTGTCCTTGTTCTGCTGCCTTTCTTTTAGGCGCACCCTAGTATGCAGGTTTCTGTTCTTGCCGTTCTTTAAACTGTTTTACAATCGTTCGAAATTTGAAGAAATTTCTTCTTTTTCGGCTTGTTCCGGGTCAAACGTTCTCATTCTCGATTGTGCTTGCAATAGGCGATTTATGTGCTTCTCTTAGCACATCCTCGTTACCACCAGGGACAGAGGGAAATAAGTATATTAAGCCTTTGAGAATTGGCGCCATTTCAGTATGTCTACTCGTACTGCTTGTACTGGTAGTTGCAGTAAACAGAATGGATTGGCATTGGGCGTCCTGGTAAAGGTGTAGATGTTCTTCCCATTTTTGATCGCGACGAATGAACGTCAATTTATAAGCAAAGACATAGAATGTGCGGGAAACTAGATGACCGACAGAGTTTGTTACCTGTTTGTGACCAAAAGGCAAATGAACGAATAAGTATCACCCACTGAAACAAATCTACCCCTATCTATCACAGCGGTATCACTTGACTTGTGATGACATATACGTTCATATAATGAAGTCTATAATAAAAAAAGGAATAACTGTCTTATAAAAATGCTGAAGTTGTATCCAGGATTCATGTTAAGTAATATATCTATTATCTTAAAGCTATTTGCTCCATTTTATAAAGTTATGAAATTTTTTCTAAAGCCTAGATTCACGAATATCATTGCAATAAACTTGATTAGCTTCTAGCTCTAAACCATCGTACCATTATCTGCCGCCAACAGTGACAGCTCTAAGGAAAAGGGTGCGGTAATAAAGATCCGGCGTGCTTTTGTCCAATGGCATGTGGTTGATGGACGTGGAACTTTATTACGCTGGAATATGGCTTTTAGCCATTCAAAATGCTTGGATTTTGAGTAATTATCCCAATGATACACACCGTCTTTTTAATTATATAGTTCTGGAAAACAAAATGTCTTCTGCGATGTCAAAGCGTTATCATTGCTTTCATTGTAACGAAGATCTACATTACAGAGTATTTTGCCGTCACAAAGAAGAATTTTATGATCCTTTAACAATTCAATGGCAATTACAGCGGAATGACGACGAAGACTCAAATGATAGTATTTTCACTCACGAGATTGACGGCCCAGAACGATACTTCTTCTAATGACTACAGCGAGATAAACGTTTTGGAACAAACTGATCAAGACTCCTCTGATGTGCCAAATACAAACCAACCATCAAGTGACGAATTCTTACCAGCTACTTCACAAAAAGGTATTGATGTTATACGTTTATTTGATGATTAGATTATATAATCTTTAAATGTTAAAGTCAAACTGCATATAGATAAAAGACTGAATCTTTAACAAGCGGCTGATTTGCACATGATATAGCTCCCCTATTGGATTTACTACCAAGCATTAGTGTTATTGAAGCGAGATTAAGTTAAAGGTACAAATGATTCTTTTCTATTTCTATCTTAGCCTCGTTTTCACCGTTACTTTTAAGAAGGGTGCATTATTAAGTAATCGGCTTATGGTTGCCATCAAAACCTCAGTGTTCATTCAGAAAGGTTCATTCAAAGAGTTTATAAAATCATAGCTAGAGATAACTCATTTAAAACGCCAAAAAGAATTTACTATGTTCAAATGGATATTGCTGTACATTTTCGTCTCCAAATCAATTCATGACTGTGGTCATCCTGAGATAGCATGGTATCCGGCAAAACATGTTTGTCAAGTTAGAGAAATACAATTATAAGTAATTTATTTAATATGTCTCTTGGGTTTTTTATTTTCGATTTATCATTTTTTCTTTCACGAATTATAAATTGTTGTTTTGCTGACTTAGAAATTTATATTTTATTTTCAATGGAAATCATTTATTTTCAGAGCAAAATTTGGGTCAAAATTATGCATTTAGGGACCGGTCATTATTTAAGTTGGAGGGGGGGGGGGAGGGGGGGGTGGAGGAGAAATTGTCAGTGAGGCAAAAAAATTTCAAGGCCCCCCCCCTTTGAAGGCATCCAAGTTTATTGAAAACCCCCCATGGATTGTAGTAAAAAATTAAAAAATTTTCCCTAAAAGTCATTTTTAAATTTCAAGACCCCCCATTTTTCACTAGCAAAAATTTCAGGCCCCCCCCCCCCCAATTTTTTCTTTCCCCCCTCCCCCCCCCCCCCCCCAACTTAAATAATGACCGGTCCCTTAGCCCATGAGGTTTTTTTTACTGACATTTTTTTTTTCTAGTATTATAATGGTTTCAGACTTTATCTTATACTATGTTGCAGTTATACAATGCCGAATGAATAAAATACATCGTATTTGCTTATGTTTAAAGGAGACGGAATATATAACTTTGAGGAAGAAGATCAAGTGTTTTGGGGATGACAAGTCGGACAGTGAATCTGACCATGAAGAGATAAGAGGAAATGAAAGAAGGAGATTGGTTGAAACTTGGGATATTGATATCGAAGACCTAGAAAGAGATTTTGAACAATCTAGTGCAGAAATAAGCGTTGCCGTCGAAGCAAGTTCCCGAGTGACCCTTATTAACTAGATTGCCTTGTTTGTGTGCTTTTGGTCTGCATACTTTTCTGTACCAGACCGAGGCATTGATATTCTCCTCGCCTTTTTTTAAAACGATTTTTTCAGGTTTTGTGTGAGCTTTCGCCAATCATTTTCCCAACCGCAGTATTGGTTTTCCCGAGCTCCTTCAAACTCTTGAAAAATTATCTTTCTTTTAAAGATAAGCATTCAAAGTATGTTGTTTGTCCGAAATGCGACACCCTATACCGTTTTCAAGACTGCATAACAACAAGATTCGGGCGTGTCATTGCTAAACCATGTTCTCACATTGCTTTTCCGAATCACCGTCAATTGTTTCGCCGCACACCTTGTGGAGCGGAATTGCTTAAGGAAATTCGTTTGAAAAATGGACAGACGAAATTGTACCCACGTAAAGTTTATTGTTATAAAAGCATCAGAGAGACTCTAACTCACTTTATTAAGCGACCAGACTTTGTACAAAAATGTGAGATTTGGAGAAATCGGAATGTACCGGATGATATTTTAGTTGATATTTACGATGGCCAAGTGTGGAAAGATTGGCAATATTTTAACAGCACTCCTTTCCTTGCCCAGCCTAATAATTATGCTTTTATGCTGAATGTTGACTGGTTTCAGCCTTTTAAGCACAGTGTCTATAGCGTTGGAGTCATATATATGGTCCTCCTAAATCTTCCGAGAAAAGAAAGGTACAAAGAGGAAAACGTAATAATAGTTGGGATAATACCTGGTCCACACGAGCCCAAATTGAATATCAATACGTACTTACAACCACTTGTAGCCGAATTGAACTTATTGTGGCACGAAGGCATCCAAGTTCGGCCTCATGGGAGTAGAACAGCAAGATGTTTTCGAGCTGCCCTCCTTTGTATTGCTTGTGACATTCCTGCACTAAGAAAAGTTTGCGGTTTCTTAGGATGTACTGCTCACCGAGGGTGCTCAAAGTGCACAAGATTTTTTCCCGGAGATTTTAGTAGCATGAATTTTTCAGGTTTCGAAGATGACGATACACCAAGGACAAATGAAGAGCACCGAAGAGAGGCTCAGAAAATACTCAATGCAACAACCGCTGATGAACGAAACCAAATTGAAACTTCCACTGGAACAAGATATTCTGAACTCTTACAGTTGCCTTACTTCGATTGTACTCGTTACCATGTTGTTGATCCTATGCACAATTTGTTTTTAGGGACGGCAAAACATTTAATGAAAAATGTATGGCTAAATGCTGAAACGCCAATTGTTTCTAAAGAAAATTTGAATAAAATCCAGGAAAAGGTAGATGACGTCAAAGCACCATCATTTATTGGGCGTCTCCCGAAAAAGATATCAACATCGTTTGGAGGATTTACTGCTGATCAGTGGAAAACATGGACTCTCTTGTATTCTGTATTCTGCATTTGGAATATCGTTCCAACAGATGATTTGGAGCTGTGGAGGTTATTCGTATTGTCCTGCTTTCACCTTTGCTCTCCACTTATTACAACTGAAGAGCTACAAGAAGGACATGATTACCTAGTGGAATTTTGTAAATCGTTTGAAAAAAGATATGGAAAGGAACGTGTTACGCCAAACATGCATCTACACCTGCACCTCAAACAATGTATTTTAGATTACGGGCCTGTATATTCATTTTGGCTTTTCAGCTTCGAACGTTTCAATGGGATTTTAGGAGCGTTTCGAACTAACAATAGATCTGTTGAAATACAAATCATGAGAAAATTTCTCCAAAAGCATGAACTAAGAGATATCCCTTTACCAGAGAGATTTCGAGAAACTTTCCAACCAGTATTTCAACTTCTTCAGGAGGCACAACAAGTAGGAACACTTGGCGAAAGCATCCCATCAATACCATCAACACTTAATCTTTCAGTTGGTCAAGTACTACGTTGCTTAGAGTGGAGCAATATGAATGCATACTCATGTTTTTCACCTCGATCCATTGATGTTCTTGATGATGACTATACAGAATATCTCTTTAAAGCTTATGAAACAATTTTACCTCAACACTCGGTCATTGAATGTGTTACCGATACGTTTGAGAGAATTAGTACCATTGGATATTCGGGGACAAAGCTAGGGTCCTCTGACTCTAGACTGGAACGTTCTTCCTTCATTCTTGCAAGTTGGTGTGGCCAATATAGTGGCAGTATTGAGACCGATTCATTTGACTTGCGCCCCGGTGTTGTCGATTTCTTTCTTAAACAAACCATTATAATTGATGGCAAGCAGGAATCATTGTGTATGGCAAAGGTTCGATGGTATCAGCGACATCCAGAAAGACACAGGATTGGCAGACCACATGAAATTTGGTGCAGAAACTTGTTTGAAATGGAAGGGCCCTCTACATTCATACCCATACAAAGGATACACAGCCAGTTTGTTGCTGCTTACGATGTTATTGACAAAGAAAGAGTATTAATTGTTTGTCCTTTACAACGTAAATTGTACGGATGATGGAGATGACAGTAAAGTATCATCCAGGAAAAATATTCAAAGCTATCAAAAATAAACTGTTTGAACTGTGCATCAGTAACTAGATAGTCAAAATGAAAATTGAATGAATTATTTGATGACTTTAAAATTAGATGAATTAAAATAATTATGAATGAAATTGCATATATTGCCAATAAAAAAGATGAATTCATATGTTTAGACTAAACAAAATTGATGCTTCAAATAATATTACAGATGTTAGCGGTTTGAAATGCAGCTCATGAGGTTAATGGGTTAATGAGTTTTCTTATTGTCACTGGAAAAAACGCATATACGACTTACGCATATTATAAATACATCGTCCGCGTATTTTCCTGTGTGTATCAACGCATATAACCTCTCCTTCATGACATCAAAGCAAAACAATGATTGAATTAATGTGGTCGCAACATTGATGTCATGCGTTAGGAGAAAAAATTGACACATATGACTGAGATGGACCTGCATGCACTCCCCCCTCGTAAGTCGTAAAAACAAGCCAACATCCATTATAATTCAGTTGAAAAATTATTGATTTGTTTTGAAAAGTTTTGATTGCAATGAATTGAAACGGAAACCTCACATCGGATATACTCAGTTTGGGGTATTGTATTTGCTCCCCAGGTAAATATGGGGCAAAGCCTAGTGCAAAGTTGATTTCATATGTGCCCTTCATTTGACAATAGGGCAAATATAGGGCAAAAACGGTTATCATATATCCCCACTGGGTAAATGCGTCTAAACTAAGGGCAAATATATAACATATTTACCCATGTGTTCAGATGTATGGCAAAGCAATGGCAAATTTATTAGAAATTTACCCCGACCTTTGCCTGCATAGGCAAATGTATGGGCAAATATAGAGCACCATATTTGCACAACATTTGCCAAGTGGACATATGATGACCAAATCCATTATTTCGTCGAGTGTCACGTGTCATTCTCTTGAGAATAAGATTCTTTGTTTGAGCTGTATCTATATTCATGTGTCTTCTCGTGTGCAACCTAGCGCAAACCTTAAACAAAGAAATGATACCCTAGGGAATGACATGAGATCTGAAATGGGAAAATATTACGCCAGAGCCGAAGAGGTCTATTACTGGAATGCTACAAATTGTCGAAAAATGATTATTTTTAAAAATCCATTTTTGGTTAAATTCTCATTTCTAGTCGAGGTTAGATGGGGTAATTTAAATGAATTGTTCCATATCGGAAAATGATTCTTTCGGTGACTTAATAATAATAATAATTTATTGAATTTGTATAGCACAAATCTCAATTATTGGGGTATTTTCATTTGACTTCTTCTTTGGGTGCATAGCACAACCACAGGGGTGGATACAGCATTTAAAAAGTGGGGGGGGGGGGGGGGGTTAATTTTTAAAAAGTTCTTATGAGCCTTCTTTTTGCAGTTCAAAGGGGAAAAATTGATTCAAGGAAATTTGAGTCAAGAATACTAATGAAAAGTTCCTTTGACATAATCAACGATGACTAAAGTTCAACAATAAACAATATTTATTAATTCCAATGATAGGTGCCTGAGTTGTTCACTATGGACTACATCAAAGAACATTGCCCAGCATTCCAAAAAGGAAAGTTCTGCCCGTACAATGTGCCTGAACTAAAAGGACTTGCAAAAGGCTGCCCTGCCTTTAAAGATGGATGTCCTTTCAAAGGAGTCAAGGATGTTGGCGAGTTTGAGGGAAAGCTGGGGGAGATGAGGGACCTGTGTAAAGGGAAGGCCAACTACGAGAAGGCCCTGAAGGTATTCATGTCCAAATTTTAACTCTAGTATTTATTCCAAAACGCTCAAGACGTTTTTCGATACTTTTGAGAGGGGGCTGAGAGGGGAAAAGGGTGTAATAATAAGAGGAAAGAGACGGATGGAATCATGAATAACTTATTGCTCTTGGAAATGTTTTTTAGATTCAAATTGTTGAACGCTTTTGAAGAGAAAACTGCAGGTCGGTGGGAGGGAAGTTGAGAGTAGATTTTCTAGAGATGGAACCATAAATCATAGAGAAATAATTTAATCAAGGTTTTATCAAAATGTCTATTTAGGTTGTCTATGGCGTCAATGGTCAGCAAGCTGCAAAGATTGGCCATTGCCCATTCTTCAAGTTTGACTGTCCATTCAAGACCGACCGCGAGGGAAAGCCAATTGTGAGTACAGATATAAATAGTGATTATCTTGGTGAAAAATATATGGCAACTTTGTTGTTTTTCTGTAATTTTAGAGTTTTTACAGTAAGCGCAATTAAGCAAAGTGATTGGATTACACTATTCTATGTTGCTATGTGTACGTGCAGTCCCTGAGACATCACCATATTTTTTCTGCTCGTACGATAATCATTCTTTCAGTGCTACGAGGTATAAAATATGTACCGTAAGTCAGGATCATATGTTTACCAGTCTAGAAAACTACTGAAACTTTTTTTGTATGACGAAAAAAATACATGAAGTAACTTCCCTAAGATATTTATCCTTCCTTTATAAACTGTCTGTTTTAGGTTCCTGAGCTGGTCACCATGCAATACGTGGAGGACCATTGTCCAGTCTTCAACAAAGGCAAAGCTTGTCCTTACAATGTCCCCGAACTGAAAGGACTCGGGAAAGGCTGCCCAGAATTCAAGGATGGATGTCCATTCAAGAATGTCAAGGATGTGGGAGAGTTCAAAGCCAAAATGGGAGAAATGAGGGATAATTGCAAGGGCAAAGAGAACTACACCAAGGCTATGGATGTAAGGATTGTGCTGAGAGCTGTTTGTGTGATGAATTAAACCAGCTTCATTCAATACTACTCATTATCTGCACCCCTTTTAAGCCCTTTAGTTTGCCTTCATGTTAAATTGTTTTGTCTTACAGCTTGCATACGCAGCTAATGGTGAAGCAGTTGCAAAGCAAGGTCATTGTCCTTTCTTCAAGGGTGGTTGCTTTCTCAAGACCGACACCAATGGAAGGTTCATTGTAAGTATTACACTGCATCCCTGTGTGTAATGCATAGAGCATGCTTCATATTTCAGTGATGTCATCTAATTGAAGACATTCAGTGGCTTAGCTCAGTTGGTTAGTTTGTGGCTTTCGGTGGTAGAGATCCAAGGTAAATCGAACCTCAGGATGTCTACGTCTTTTTCAACTTCTTTGACGAATGCTCTTTAAACAGAGCACTGATCACATACGTAACTACGTAATCTGTTATTGCATATTAACATGAATGTGGCAATGTCTGAGCATTAGGTCCTCCTAGATCCTTCCTTTATGGGAAGCACAGGCAACGTAGCAGTGTGAGCGCTCGCCTCTCAACAATGCAACCCAAGCTTGAGTCCCGCCGGGTTCAGTGTTGTATATGAGTAGAGCTGTTTATTGGTTCTCTCCTGTGTTTCGAGGGTTTTCCGGGTTCTCCGGTTTTCTTCCCTCCGCTAAAATCAACTCCTAAATTCCAATTCAACCACGGAATGAGGGCCACAGGTTTGTTAGCCACTGGCTATTAAGTGCCACCCTCGTGAAAAAAGGGCAGTTTTTATTGCAAAACATTCTGTAAGTCTGAGCAAGGACTAAGTATATTTTTGTTGACAGATTCCTGATGTAATCACCATGGATTACGTCAAAGGATACTGCCCAGCCTTTGACAAGGGCAAGGCTTGTCCTTACAATGTGGCTGAGCTGAAAGGTCTTGGGAAGGGCTGTCCATCCTTTAAGGACGGATGTCCATTCAAAGCAGTAAAGGATGTTGGAGAGTTCAAGGCCAAACTTGCGGAGATGCGCGACCAGTGCAAGTGTAAGCAAAATTACACCAAAGCTCTGGAAGTAAGTATTGTATGGATTTCAAACAACCAGGAAATGATAGTCTGATAAGCATCGGACACATTGTACTGCGAACGTATGTAACTATATAACGTTGTGCAGTTGGACTTCACAGTTACATATTCCATTATGTAGCTGAATTTAGTTGAATGCCAATTAATACCGTGAATCGAATGTAAGGAAGGTGAAATCCTACAAGTTGTTCTACCTGTGTTCTAGCCTAACACACCATCGAAAGCTTCCTTACTGAATACAAACACCCTCTTTCTTTCGTCACACAAGATGAAAATATTTTTGTACTCAACCAAATGTTGATTTCAAACTTGCTCTTCTATTCACAGTGTATCTACAAAGCCAATGCAGAGGAAGCTGCCAAGATTGGCCATTGCACCTTTAATCACAATCACTGTGAGTTGAAAACTGACAAGGATGGCAAACCTATTGTGTAGTTTGGCTCAAGACCAGAAGACCGCATTTACCATAAAGGAACTGGACATATGGTGGTCTTTATATGATCACCATTCTGGATTAATACTATTAGCAAATTTGTAATCAATCTTTTTGTTTTCTTCGTTCAATTTATATTCATATTTTTTTATTCATTTTTGTTTTGTATTCATTTCTTTGTATTCATTTTTTTGTTGTAATCATTTTTTTAAATCATATGAAAAAAAAATTAATAAAGATATACCATAATGCACAATTTAAATAAGACTCTAGGTCATAAATATCATTAACTAACCTTTACTGAGTTTAAAATTTCAGTTAGGAGCCATTTAGCCATTCATTATTGGGGTGGTCGATGGAGAACTGCCATATGATTCACAAACAAAAAGAGGGGGTTAGTCAAAAAATATGCGATCAAGACAGAAGGGTGTTTACTGAATTTTCCACAAAGCACAAATATCAGGGGTATAAGGAATTTTATATTGGATATAATTGGGGGACGGGGGGAAGGGGGTGTAATATGTTTTTATAATTATTTTTAATAACATGATTCCCACTCTCCTTTATTGCAGTCCTAATTTCCCACAACCTCAACAAATAAATAATTTTGTTAGCTCTAGATCGGAGAAGATCTAAGAATAGTAAATATTCTGGATGGATGGATGCAAATGAGACAACCGAAGCATTGTATCAGCCCAATAGCCTCACTTGTATGATTCATAAAACAAAATCCTCATTGCAGGCTCAAATGATAACCCTTTCTTAAAACTCTGATCACAGTGAAAGGTTGATTATGAATTGTTTGAACTGACTACCGCCCCTTTGAAATTAAGATTTCCCACTACTTTATGTATTATTGCTATTTTTTCATATCTGTGCCAAGTAAATTAACTGCTCTGTATGAAGTAAAATCTGTCGTATATATGAGAAAATTTCGCAAAATTTGGCAAGTTGTCTGAGTTTGAGGAGGGTTTTTGCAGTAATTTACAGCTATTTCAAAAAAGGTTGCTGCATACTGAATAGTGCATTCCAAGACCAAAGGGCATTGTGGGACATCTCGTTTATTCGAAATAAAGAAGTGAATATACAGCAATAAACTCTCTACACATGTAGTTAGTATATTGTATATTTATTTATTATATAATTACCAATGAAATATCTGTTTTTCTCTATTTCGAAAAATTGATATCTTCACACGTGAAAATAACATGTTATTTTCACGTGTGAATATAACACCATTGCGATGGCTATTCAAAAAAACACGGAAAGAATTGCCTGAAAAAGCCAAAACATACTTCATTGATAATTATATAATAAACAGAATATTACATGGGCGCTTGGAGATACGAAATTTATCTTCTCGTGTTGAAAATCTCTCACTCGTTCGCTGCGCTCACTTGTGAGAGATCTTTTCAACACTCGAAGATAAATTTCGTATCTCCGCGCGCCTATGTAATATCCTCTATTTATCCTACTTGAGACAACGTCGCTGACCCACAATGCCCTTTGGTCTTGGAATGCACTATTCAGTATTCACTATTCAGTATTCAACCTTTATTAGAATAGCTGTATATTTAGTTGACAAAATTATGTATTTATCAATTGTTTCCCCTTGGGTTGACCCCCCAGGGATTTGTTTTTGTGGACAAACAAAAAACTTTCAAAGCCTCAGGGTAATTAAAGGGCATGAAATACACGAAAAAATCTCCATCCCTGGGGTAAAAGAAGCCAGAGCACAATAAACAATCATTAGATAAGGTTGCGATGATATTCGAAATTATCAATGTCGAAGGTAGTGTTATTGGCCAAAGCTGTAGGCTGAGGCCAATAACATTTGCAGAGACATTGATAATTCCAGATATCATCAAAACCAAATTCGATAAATGTTTTATTATAATAATACATCATTCAAATAGATTAACTGATCATACGAATCATAACAATAGAAAGTTTATTTGGAAAAATCTTTAAGTATTTTGAACTAGCAGCCAAAAGAAAGATTTTGGTCTGTTCACTCAGCCATTGCCAACAATGTTAAAACAATGGTAAAGCAAAGGATTGTGCACGGTCACACTTGAAAAAAGTGACAATATGCCGCTGACCAACGTTAAACAAATCCTGCGCGGGTCGTACCATATCTCGCGGGACATCTCGCGGGACAAGAACGAATACCAACAAAACTGCACGAATCCCCGAACGTTTCCAGGGGTTCCTCGGGGGTTTCTCCGAAGTCAACCCACGGGGAAGCAAATCGTAAGCGCATTACCTGAGGGTGGCCGTAATTTCATTTTTTATTTTTTATTTTTGGTGGGGGTGGGGGGTCTGAACCTGGATGAATTTTGGAAATAATGCGTATCCCAATTTTATGGATAAAATTGTCTCTAAAATATCTCTAAAACAAAGTACCGATAACAATCCGTTATTTTAAGATGCAACAAAAATGATCCCTAATCTTTACATTAATCCGTATCTCTGAGATGGGAATAGTGTTTAAGTAAATTCTTCTCCAAACAAAACAACAAAAAAAAAACAACAACAAACAAAACAAAACAAACAAACAAACAAAAAAAAAAAAGAAAAAAATTGCAAGCTCCAGTTGGGGTCTCTTCTCTGTTTCTAATAATTGTAGCACTCACACTAGGGTTCTAGTGATAAGAGTTCAAATGTCATTATTATCATCATCATCGCATCATCATCATCATTAGTGGGCGTGATTGAGGTATTTCCCGCTCTTGGAGAACTATGTTTTGGGCTACCTGTGGTGATATTCTTCTTGTGCCGTAATGGCGGCCAGCACGAGTGGTTTGTCGTGGTTTGACTTTCTCTTCACTGACAAGACTGACTTACTAAAAAACCATCTCAACGACCCTTCAGCAGGTAAGATGAAGCTATATATTCATTACAACACACACATTACTTACATTCTCAAGGCTATGAACAATATTTCCACTCAGTTATTTCAGCTCAAAATGCGGTCGACTTGTTCATTGACTTGAGAAAAAAAATGCATAGTTTGTCAACAATTTTAAAACAAATTGTCAACAGTTTTAAAACAACTACTGAATTATTTGCACCTAGTTATTTTCTTGGGAACTTGGCTTCTTTTTAGAACACATTCTCTAGTTAATTTTAGCCACAAAATAATATGCAAAGAAATTAAAATGGACTGATATTTTATAATGTAAGAACTTTAACCTACAAGTTTGCACTTACAACTTTAAAGCTTCAAATAGATTGCTTCTTAACAGTGCCAATAGAAAAAAAAAGGTTTTTCACTAATTTAAGTTAGTTATAGTATTTTTCATAGATTTACTGTTTCAATTTTAAATGTTTATTTAAGCTAGTTTTGCTGACATGTCGCCTAGCCCCCCCCCTCCCCCCTAATGCATCTGTAAGATTTGCACCCATTTTTTCTTTGTTTAAATTATAAAGTAAATGTCAAATTAGCCTCGTGAAATGAAATTTATAAAAAATAATTGGTTTTGAAAAGAATATGGACACAATCTCTGTGTACCTAATGATCGAAAAATAGGAAGCACGAAGCTAATGTATGAGTCAATTCCAAAGGTTCCCATACCCCCCAAACCCCAGGCAACCCCCTGGGCATTTGACTTCTTGGGAAAAAATTGGTCAAATTCTACACCATGCAGGCCAGCCAAATGATCAAATGCCCCACCATTCAGGCTCAACTAAGTGGTCAAATGCTCGCCCCTCCAGTCCGATGAATCTCTAATTTCACCTAAAAAGTACAAAACTGAGCCTGTGTACATCCAACAAGTTTCATGCTAAGTACCTTTTGAGATCGTTTTATCATTTACAGCTTTAATTTTATAAGAATCCAGACTTGAAATCTTTGCTGACTTTGGAATTAACATAAACATATTTATTGTTTTGGACCTCCAAAACTTATCTTCATCTACTACTCGTTCTGTACTCTCATCCACATTGAAAGTTTTGCTTCTTTTTCTTTTTAATTCCAAGCTTTTCTTTCCCTGTTTTTCAAAGAAGCGAGAAGTATAAGATTGTATTTTGAAACCAAATTTTTGTACAGTGGCGATTCGATTTCAATGAGATATTGTAATCAATTTAAAGTTCAACCTTTCTTTTGAAAAGAGTGTGCAAAAAGATCCACCAAAAAAGCTTTTCTAACTTCTCTTGTGCCATCCCAGATGTTAAAACAAAGGCATTTGGATTTTTTTTTAATTCACAGGGGAACCAGAGGACCTCTAAGCATGATCCAAGTGTATAATTTTGATAATTATCTAAATGTTTATACCTCCATTTGCTTTTTTAGACCTTTAGAGTCCCATACTTTATTGAAAACTACTCTTTACAAAGACCTCTAATGCTTCCAGGGGGTCTCAGAACATTTTATCTATCTTCCACTATTCCCCCCAGGTACTGCATGAGGCAAGGGTTGAATAAGACCCCTCTTTCCCTCATATCTCCCCGAGTCTAGCCCGGGGTCCCCCCAATCGTGGAAGCCAATGGCAAGTATAAAAAATTATAATCATAGCCAACTATTAAAGTCATGGTAATAGGGGTATATTTTAGTAAAGAAACAAAGTGTCAGTCATTTTGGGTGATTTAGAATGGAAATTTATCAAAATCTTTTGGAAATTTTTTTCATCTTCTGGTTTAATAAAATCATTGTCATCACTTTTTAACGATTTTTAAGCTTTATTATTTCTTTTAAATGCATGGTGACCCCTACTTTTCTAACCAGAATTTAACAACCCTTTGATAGGTTAAAACAATTCACATACTGTAGTCATTTAGAAAAATACTAAAATACTAAAAAATACTAAAATACTAAAAAATACTATAGTCATTTAGAAAAATAATTGATTCTCAATTAGCAGGCACTGTCCTTAAGCAACTTTTGTTTTTGGACCATTTGATTGGTCATCAATCTGTTGTGTGGGGAGTTGTAGGTGTTGTTGTTTTCAAGAGATACAAATTTTTATAGAATATTATTAGTGATAAATCTGATACCCAATGCATGATAAGTGTTACACAGCACACACAATAGCATGACAAACTCTGTTTTTGGCATGTTTGTAAATGAATTGAACCCTAGTTCTCTGTTTTGGCTTAATTGGACATCCTTGATAATGAGATACAGTACACTTAATAATTATTATTTACAGTAATCCTTTGTTTTTAGATCCATCTGCATCACAGCTGATTGTTCAGTTTCTAGAGCGTTCAGGCATAACAGCATCACAGCAGGTAAACTGTAATGGACCGCACTCCAGATAAATAGATGTAATTTTATAGATAAATTTTGGCCTTGGAGCTTGAATGAGTTTAAGCCTGTATGCAAAATATATCCAGAAATGCAGACAAAATATTGAGAAAAATTAGCAAGCTCCAGTGTGCCTAATGGGGGAGAGATAAATTCCACTCAACCTGATATTCATGAAATGTTCTTCATTAAAGAACTGAAGCCATCATTAAATATGAAAGGAATATGCGATCTTTTAATAAAATTGATAATAATACATTGTAAGAGAATTATTTTTTAAACTGACACATTCGGCTTTGTTGTTCATGTTCTCACAAATTTGAATAGTTTAGTGAATTAAACTTAATATATCTCCAGCTTATTTTCTTTCTGTTGCTACTGTACCAAAGCATTTATTTTCTTATTTTGATTGTGGTAAAAATACGGTTCATATAAAAACATACATTAAAACTCTTCATATTACACTGAATTACACTTTTTTTGCACTGAATTATGTTTTAACAACACTGCTCTAAGCCAATCAGAATTGAGTAATTTTTTCATGTATGTTATTATCCATTTAACACAGCAAACATCTGATGCTGCCCCATCAGTTGATAATAAGCGTGGAAAACGCCTGAAGGAGTTGGCACTACAGGTTGGCTTCTACTTGAAATGGAACCTTGAAGCCTTTGAAGAAAGGTAATGGCTTTGTATTCATTCGCTCATCAATTCATTCATTCATCCTTGGACCATACTGTACATACATCCATGAGGTGGTCACAGGGTTACTGTTAAGCAGTAATTGTAATTTTTATTATTAATTATAGGTATTTAATGTATTGTAATTTAGTTTAATTTATAGCAGGGTACGTTTGAAAACAGACCTGCTTAATGAAATTATGAACTGCCAAATAGATAATAGAAATGGAGGCTAAATTTACTGGACATCATCTTTCACTATTTTATTAATTATCTGGTAATTGTTCCTATTCACCACTGAATCTCCTTCATTCAAAAATATTATTGGTTGACAGAGCGTCCCTTGACAAAGCTCTCCATGTTACGACAATCCATTTAATTTGTGGACAACATGTGTACATATAATTTTACTTTTTAATGTTGGTACTCTGACAGAACAAATATCTGCTCAGAAAATTGATTCAGGAGTCTAAAAATAGAAATATTTTATCTTGTGAAAAGTCTTGTCTATTTCATGTGGCATGTCATAAAAATAAATTACAGTTCAAAATTTGTTTCATCATTCCGAAATAATAAAAAAAACAATGGCAGGCCAATTTTTTTCCTATTTTGAGCCCTGTTATTACAGCACCTTTCATTATTAAATTACATAAATTTGGTTCCACTCCAAAACACCGGTTTTGGCTTCTGTTAATCAAACTCACGTTAACAACAGAATGCAAACTGATTAAATTGATAGCAATGCCAAACTTGTGATTTATTCCAAATAGATTAGGGGAAAAAAGTGAGGAAATTCAGATAAAACATCAGGATAAACAAATAATTTTATTGTGCTTAAGATTAGCTATCGAACTAGGACTGGCGTCATGCTTCAAAAGTGAGCTGATGGAGCCCAATACTGAATATATTTTATTCCAACACCATCAATATTTTGTGGTATTGTTGCCTCAAAATATTGTAATTGGTTTTGCATCCCAATTCTACAAAAAGGAAAATAAACTGACCGATTTTCGTTGATTAAAAGCGAAATTCTCCTTACGAGCACGCTCTATGCCACAAGCAACAAGCATAATAAAAATTTGACGCACGAATGCTCAAGCTTTCCTTTTAGTCATATGTTATCCAATCAGAAACCTGTTTGAAATGACAATACCACAAAATATTATCATCTCGAAAATGTATGAAACTACGTAGTGAATCTCAATGCTACATTTTCACAAAAGTCATGCTTGCTGATGCAAACTGATTGGAACCTCTGTGATTTCTTGCTTAAACTCTCGGTCAAATAGGATCCTTCGGAATTTAAATCTATATAGATCAGGTAACCAGTCATTTCGCCCACGGACCATTTCGCCCACGCCAATTCACCCACGCATAAAATCATCGATCATGCGTTTGCCAATTCGCCCACGTGTAGAATCACTTTAAGAAATATGTTACCATGACTAAAAAAAAAGTAGTTCGTGATTTACCAACCGGTACCTACCAACCCTACTTGACGCTTAAGCTCAAGACTTCAAAATGCGAACTTTTTTATTCGAATACCGGTCGTTTCACTACCACGCACTTTCGTTACCCTCGGTTCGCTACCACCCAGAGTCCTTTCGCTACCATCATGAAGTCCTTTTGCTACCATAGGAAATTATCAAAACAAAACTTCGATGAGACTTGTTAAAAAGAAACATAGCCTCTTGAAAAACATTTGTAAATGATTTTGAAGCATATTTGGAGCGATCATTTCACGATACGATCAGTGAAAGTGGAGAACAGCGTTCATTTAGCTGCCATATCGAGTCAACCAACTTATGACTCGGATGAATTTATTTCCTTATTTCCCATACTCTAATCTATGAAATGTGTGTTTTGGGTAGCTTTATCATTCTTTACTATTTTTTACTTGCCAAAGTTTGAGAAAAATACAAAATACTTTATGCGCGAAACATCGATCGACAAGCAACGCCATATTGTTTTCGTGTAATCAACAAGCTTTTCCTAGTCGTTTACTGACACTTTCTTTTCTTGAAATCCATTAGACTTTATTATTTGCACTAAAAAACTAAGACGAAATGATCTAGTGACTTTATCTGGAATAAATTTGAGGCCATTTAATATCTGATGTGAACGCCAAAAACTTAACGATTGAGTGGAACGATCGAGCTCAGTTTACGGTGTTTCATACGAGTCTTTTCGCTACCAATAAGTTTTTAGTCCCCGTAGAGAAGTTTGTTGAAAACATTACAATATCCTTCTTCTTCATCGAAAAATTGAATGTTTAGGACATATTTAATATTATTGCTTCTGACTTGCCAAGGTTAGAGCGAGAAAAACCAAAATACCTTCTGCGAAACATCGATCGACAAACGACGCCTTATTGTTTTCGTGAGCTTGTCTAAAAGCTTGTCTAATATTTTTTGTAGATGTCAGATTCAGCAACACATGACATCTCCCATCTCAAAGCACATATCTTTTCCTTTAACTTTATTAGTGAAAAGAATAAAGTCTAATGGATTCTAGGTAAAGAAAGCGTCAGTAAACGACTAGGAAGCTTGTTGATTACACGAAAGCGATATGGCGTCGCTTGTCGATCGATGTTTCGCGCATAAGGTATTTTGTATTTTTCTCGAACTTTGGCAAGTTAAAAAATGATAAAGAATGATAAAGCTACCCAAAGCACACAGTTCATAGATGAGAGTATGGGGAAATAAAGTCATCCGAGTCATAAGTTGGTAGAAACGGACTCAGACTCAATATGGTAGCTATTAAGTGAGCGCTGTCCTTGGCGGCGTTTAGATCTCCACTTTTACTGATCCTGAAATGATCGCTCCAAATATGCTTCAAAATCATATACAAATGTCTTTCAAATGTTTCTTTTTAACAAGTGTCATCGAAGTTCTGTTTTGGTAATTTCCAATGGTAGCGATGATTTTATGCATGGGCGAATTGGTGTGGGCAAAATGGTCTGTGGGGGAAATGACTGTAAACCATAGATCATAAGTATTTATTTGATTCACTCAGATTTCATTTGGTTGTTTTCGTGAGTTTTATTGACGGAAGCCAAAACCTGTGTTTTGGGCTGGCGCCAAATTTGTTGAGGTCAGGTAATTATGAAAGGTGCTGTAATAATGGCTCAAAATAAAACAAATTGGACTGCCATTGTTTTTTTTATTTTGGACTGGTGAAACAAAATTTGAATGTTATAAAGCTATTACTGTTTATCCCAATGATATTTATGGACATCCTTCTTCCATCCAGTGATTAATCCATCCAACGATCACCACCTACCCACTCATTCTTAAATGCATTAATTGACATACTTGTCCTTGCCTCAATATATTACAGTATATGAGTGTGAGCTTTTTTTCTTTCTAGTTTGTCATTGCACTGGCAAAACCTGTTTTTCAATGAACTATTAAAGCTTCAAACACCATCATACCAAAATGTAAGTAGGGATCATGTAATTCATGTGAAAAAATGTTGTATTCCATCAGTGAAGGGTATAAATCAAAGTTAATAGATAACTTGTAAACCTTTAAAATCAGCAGCTTATGGTATTACATTACAGTGGTTTTTGAATTGAGGAGGGATACATTACAAGCCCAGTTCGGCACACATGGAGAAACCCAACAAACCACTCCCTTTAGTACTTATCTAAACATGTCATACATGACCAACTCCTTCAGAAGGATACCAAATTTATGGAAGGAATGCATTTGAGGTATCGAAACAACCACTTAAGACTGCCAGTTCCCTTGTTCTATTTGATGCATCCAAGGATATTTTTAGCTGGAAAAGGACTTACATGTAGTGTTGGATATATCATGTATGTACTGTATATAGTACATGTCAAAAGCCAAAGCTGTAGCGATACATACCCTGGAGATATTCAAATGTTAATTAAATGTCTTTAATTAAAGGTGAAGAATGGATTGGTATCACTCAAGGAACTCAATGAAAAATCTGCCATGGCTCTTATTATATATTGTCGCTGGTGAGTTTGAGCAGTATATTAGGTTTCTGATAACTTTACCCTGCATGATACTGCTAGGGGGAGGGGGGTGTACTCTGGTCAGCATCCTCTCATCCGTGGGGGATTGGGTTAGGGGGAGGGAAAGAGGAAAGTTATTTACCATGATGTTGGTTTGTTTATTTTAAGGGTGATAAGGACACTAGCACAGCACTTTTTACCAAACATTGGAAAGCCAAAAACTAAGTAAATATAAGAATTTTTTTTGAAAATAATTGTTTTTCGCTTGTCAGAACATGTGTCATTCCCTTGAGAATAAGATGCTTTCTTTGAGGAATGTAAATATCTATATTTATGTCTTTTCCCTAGCATTCCTGTTGTGCAAAGGAACAATACTCAAGGGAATGGCATGTTGTCTGAAATCAAATAGTAACAAATTAAAAAGAATTCAATATTGACATAGATAATAATGGGTTGAAGTATTATTGCATTGATAAAATCTACAGTGTACAATATATTTCTCCTTTTAACTCATGGGAAGCATGAGTTATTGTGAGCAGTTAGACAATGTAGATGTGTCACCCATTCTGTCACTCGCTTACTAAGATGTTAGCAGATTAATATTTTAGCTTGATTATCCATCGTCATCTCCTTACAAACCCAGATTTACTTTCTAGAGCTGATTCAGCACTTGAAAGCTCCCTGAAGATCTTATTTTTACTAGGAATTTGAATCTAAATGTTGGATTTGGGATAATGTCTAGGACTCAGCATGTGCACAGGCGAACATAACTTTGGTTTTGGATGTATTTAATCACTAAGGTCTTCTGAATGATTCTTGCTCAAACAATAAATTTATCATAGGATTTGCTTCAAAACTCAACAAAATAATAAAGCACTAATTGATACAAACTAGAGAGGAAAGTATAAGGATAATTGCTTGTTGTACCAGCTAGGTCTAGCGAACTACTTTTATTAAATCCTTCAAATGTCAACAAGCATAAGAAAAGCACAGTGATCCCAATTTCTGAAAAGTACAATTAGTATCCATAAACAAGTTTTCCAAAGAGAGGTTTGATTTTTTCATTTGTTCGACTGTGAAATTTGGTATCGAGTTTTGCAAAACTATTCAACTTTGACAACATTTGTAATTATCTAAGTGCAGCGTTATTTAATGAACTAGCTGCCAGGAAAAGAAACTGATTCCAAATTATAAGATTTTATTAAATAAAGTACCTCTATTTTTACTTATAATTTTTTCTGTCTATTAGCATGTTGGAGGCTGCAGAAAATGAAGAAATACTGAAAAATGTAAGTCTATATTGTTAGTCTTTGTGTATGCCTTAGGGGATTTCAATTTTAAATAGGACAAGGAGGTGTAGCAGAGCCTCCACACCCCATAGGAAATTATGAGAGGAATAAATATATATTTGAAAACCTGAAATTATGACCTATCAAATTGCATGAAAACCAAATTAGATTTTCAGCAGTATCGCTGTTTCTTCCCATCAGGCAGTGCAGCATTCAGATTTTATCCTCACTAAATGTTTCAATGATGTGGGATAAAATAGTTATAAATTAATGTACAAAAGCATGATTTTCAATGGCAGACATTCCACTTGTCACTTGTTACATGTGGTTGTTAAAAATCAAGTCACCTCCATCTAATGGTAACTTCCATTATTTCTAATGTTGTTTTCTAGCTTAAAGAACAACTCTCCACTTGCATTTCCATCCTCGAGGATACTCTGAACCTTACTAAAGACCTTGAGTTGCCTTGTCCATTAGACCAGAACACTGCTACAACAGAAACACCTGCCAAAGAATCAGATACGGAAGACAAGATTGATGATCCTGAACCTGATGGGAAGGACAATAAATTAAAGAAAGAAAGACTAGATGAAGTAGAAACAGTGAGAATAGCAGACATCAAGGCACAGGTATGTTGATTATTATTCATCAGTCAAGTGGAGTGATTTTCATATGAGTGGAAAACCATGTCACTGGCAAACATGTAGTAATTCAGTCACCCTAATGACAAAGAATGAGAAGATGGCCAATAATTTGATAGATGCATTTTTTTAATTTGATTTTTTGTTTTCTTGCAATTTTTTGTTTTTTTTTGTTTTACATCTTTAGGTAATTTTGAAACTTTTTCTTTTGTAAGGGGTTTTTTATTTATTAGCGTAAAGGGGAGGGTGGGAAAAATCACATGGAAAACTTTACAAACTAAAACCAACCCACCCCCCCCCCCCCCCATAACCCCCAGTACAATTTTGCCGACCCCCACTCCCCATGTGCTAATGAATGAAAGCCCCCCAAATATCAACTGTAATGCAGTTAAATTCCATTCATGACAACTGTTTTAACATCACTTTACTCACAGTTTAAAATCCTAGAGCAGATATGACTAAAGTTGAAATACACGCATCACAACATGTACAATTCAAGCACATTTGGCATGAATACAGTGACAACATGAAGGAGGCAAAAACCTAGGGGGTGGGGGTGGGGGGAGGAGAACAAACACTTGCCTAATGAAGCCAGCAAAACATAGCACATGACACTACAAACAAGGCACCTGTGTCAGTTAGTAAAACACAGATGCGGAATGGTTGGAAGATGGACGAACAAACTTTAAATGTGTAGTTGCAGAAAATATCCATACTTTCTCCATGGAAGTAATAATATTTAAAAGGACAACCCTCCCACCACAAACTTCCAATTTCCTTCCATACAAACTCTGTAATTTTGTTCTTTCTCTGAACCCCCTCCCTTCCAGAATTTCCAATTTCCTCCATGGGGTGGGGTATGGATATTTTCTGGAACTACAAAATATAATATTTTGTTATAAAGTTGCCTATAGATAAGCTGTTTTATCCTTAAACCAAAAATGCTAAAGGTTTTCATTGGATCGAGAAAATGCTAATTTCAATACCACTTGAACTCATTCTTTCATTCTCAGTTCAAAACATTATTTTTCACGTTGGTTTTTAAATTACAGTCGTCACATATTAGATTTATTGCCTGCTTTCATTCAGAAACGTAGTTGTAACACACTCTGTTGCTTTCATTTCAGGTGTCATTTGATCTGGGGACTTTATATTTTTACCAAGAAAAATTCGAAAAAGCTGCCAAACTTTTCCAGCACTGCAAGGAAGCTAAGGTAATCATTTTAAAATAATGTTATAGACATCTGGTATGGTAGTCAAGCTTTTTCTGTGGCTTGTCCTACTTGGGGAATTGATTCCTCAAAATTAAAAAAAAAGTGAGGTTAGATTCGATTTTAGTCTTGTCTCAAGTGTCTAGTCTTGATTCATCTTAGCTTGTCTCGTGCTGTGTTAAAAGTTATCTTGTGTTGCGTCATATTGTGTCATGTCATCTTGTCCTTTTTCGTCCTGTCTTGTCCAGTCACTCTGATTCCTATTCACAATGTCCAGCAGCACAAACAAAAAATAGAGTTTTGATGGATGTCAATCAAAAAAGTTTCTATCATTTCAATTGGTCTCTACTGCAGCACTGATGCAATTAATACTAAATGACATGTGAAATAACATACACCAGTCCTGCAAATGTGAAAACATGCAAACGTGCAATCACTATTCTTTGCCATTACTCATGCTTCATGTTGCTGTGAATTTCTTGCTCAGGATATATTTTCTCAAAAAATGTCACAGGATTCCAGTTCCAAATGTCAAACATAGCTATTGACTTTGATTTGAGTGTCTTCAAGATCAGTAAGTTAATTCAATACCACTGGCTAATTACAGTCAAGCATTTCAAATTCAATGTCAGAAATCCTTAGACATTTTTCAAAAAACCCTTTGATTGACGTCCACCAAAACTCAATTTTTCCTTTTTGATGAAGTTCTAGTTGGTGAATTGTGATTGGGAATTGCAATAAAATAAAATACAAACAGCTATCAGTAGAGTTCAGTTTTTGTAGTATTAATAATTTCTTAGATACATAAAACTGTGTCACCTTATCTCGTTTTGTCTTCTCTCCTGTTTTCTTATGCAATTGTCATCTTATTGTCTTGTTGTTTCACACAAAACAATTATAGTTGTCAGGTTTTAAAAGCTTTTATTGTATTAATAATTTCTGGGTATATGTACCTTCCTTGCTGTGTTGTCTCCTGTCATGTCTTGTGTTGTGTCATCTCACTGCATGTCTTGTGTCACATCAAACACAATAAGCTACAGAGTTTTAACACACTTTGTAATGTTAGTACTAAATAAATATTGTACTATTGTCTTGTCTTGTATTCTCTTGTCTTCTGTAGTGTTGGTTTGCCACTCATCTCATGCTGTTGTATCACAACAAACACAAAGGAGCTGATAGAGATTTACAGTGTATTAATGACATGTGTTATTTATTTCCTATAGTGTTGCAGGTCATCGTGTTATACAGTCCAAGAAGATATGTTACATGGCTATTACATGTCTTGTTCTGGTTTATTGGACAATACAACAGACAGTACAACAGACACCATGTCTGAAGAGAGACAACACAGTAATTCTTTGCTGGAACAAGTGCAGCATTATAAATCCTCATCCTTTAAGGTGGATAATCAAAGGTTTTTACAGGGTTGAGAATGTAATTAAAATAGTTGGGATAATAAATGCACAGGGAGCCCATTGCAAGTGCATTCCTTGTTAGTATATTGCAGCAAGTGTTTGTGGTTAATACATAATAATACTCCATTGTGGGAATCTGAGCAGTGACCACTGATTAGATAATATACTACATTCCAAGGCAGGAGTTTCCACACACAGCAAAGCTATACTTTTTTATTTTTGGCCACTCAACGGAACTGTAAAATGGAGTATTGTTTCTTTTGACTATTGTGAACAATCCACACCGTACTGTAAGGTGTCGGTAAGTGGTTGGCCAACCACTCACCAACCACTTACCAACACCTTCCCGACCACTTCCTGACCACTTACCGACACCTTACCGTACGGTGCGGATTGTTCACAATACAGTAACTGTTTCATCTTATGAGTTTTTTAGAACTTTTGAGATTATATTTTCATCTACCTTTCTTTTTCTTTTCTGTTCTTATTTAAAACTGAGTTTTAGTTCAATCAATACTAACCTTTAATAGAGCAAAGGTCATCATGACTCCATTATCTTTTTTCTTTATAAATTATTTTTTCATTAATTTTATCTCAGTAGCTCGTTAGTAATGGTGTCATGACAATCCTGAGCCCTTGCACTATTATATATCTTTACTTTCCTTAATTTTTGCTATTATACTGTATGTACAGTATCTTGAATGTTTGCTATCATTTTCATTATTATATTGCTATCATTAAAATCACTAAAATGTCCATTGTTATTATAATTATAATTATTTTCATTATCATTGTTTATCTTTTTTAGTAGTACAGTATTATAATTATGAGAATCTGCAATCATAATCATCATCATCATCATCATCAATATACAGTTTAAATTAAGTAGTACTACTAGTATTGCAGCATTATTATATTATTCTTTAATGTTAAATAGTTGCCCGTTTTAATATAGCTAGTGTAAGATTTTCCTATCTTCATTTGAAGGACCTCTTGCAGCTTCTCATCACTGATAACATACAACAAGAACTTCCCATGGATTACAGAAAATCACTGGAAAAAGAACACTCTGGCAGCCTGCAGCAGCAGATTGAAGCCTGTAATATTATAAGACTAGTTCTAGAGGGTCAACTGACTGACTCTGATTTTTGGAGTGGCTTAAAGACAAGCACCAAAGAACACCTTGAATGCATCTTGTCAGTAAGTGTTGTTATTGGACATCATAGGAACTATTATTGTTGACCTTAAGGAAATGTTAAGTAAAGGTAATGTTCTAATTGAGTGTAGTTCCTTCAACATACTGGTACTTCAGGGTCTGTAAGGGGGGTCCTGATCCCTAATCACTCCCTATTTTCCCCCAAAATCCTGTGGCCCATAACATCTTGCCCACATTCAGCATATTTAAAGAGCATGATTTTGTTTTTATTTATTAATGTTTTCATGGTATTTCCCGTAAATCACAAAGCAAAATCCCACATTCCGGATATTTAATTCTGCAGCAATTCCGAGTCATGGCCCTTGCCAATATCCCAAATAACATAAGATTTTTTTTCTAGTTTCCCAGACACTGTGCTATAATTTATCTATTCCTTGCTCCTGGGAATATCCTTTCAGACCCTGGTACTTGTAGCTAGTCTTCCATAAAGTACAAAGTGTCCCTTTTCTACATTAGTGCTGTGTTTTAAGGTCATTCAATGTTGAGAGAGAAGCTGAAATAAGGGTGTGAGATCATGAGGAATAGACCTATTAAACCACTGTTATCCCATTAAAGACCACTTATCATTCTCTAGATTATCATTTCTTTGTTTAATTGTTGAGCATTAGGAGACACAATCATAAATATGGATACGACTCAAAAAAAAAGAATATTAATCTCAAGAGAATGTAGATCCATTGAATTACAGACTTCTAGTAAGATTTACTCTTGATTTCTTTTTCAATATATTTTTTCTTCCATTACCAGTTATGTGTACAGACGTTACAAATTAAGGATTCCAACACATTCAAGCAATCCCTGGACAAGGATTCAATATTTCAGATTTTGAAGTCATTTGTTTGGTAAGTAAGGAAATCTGAGCCCAGTTATTGAAAGCTTACTTTCAATTAGTAGGGACAGATCCTGGAATCTGAGAAAGGGGGGGGGGGGGGGGGTCATATAAATTCAGCAATAGACAATATACCTGTAGACCAATTTTTGTTTGTTTAACTAAAAATTCTGCCATCATCCTGCTGAGAAAAGTGTTGTTTTTTTTTTTTGCATTGAGCCAATATTTGTCTCAGTCAACCAAATAAAAAATTCAAAGTTAAAGCTGTTGTCTAGACTGAGGCCTCCAAATCTGGGACAAGCATCAAAACATACTGTTTTTATAACTTATTTTTCATAGGTGTTCAAAGACAAAAAAAAAAAGATGGGCATTTGCACTTCGACAAATTATTATAATCTTATTATTCTAGATTTTTGCTTGGCACAAACATTGGTAGCAATTTTGGGCTGAACAAATTTTGTCGGCCTAGTGTGAATACACCCTTGATAATTCACAACCCCGACAATGCAAAATAAAACCAAAGAAGGTCTAGGGGCACATGATCCCAACAAAACTGATATAGAATAAGGTCAGAATATGGTTTCCAGAAATGATATTACTGGAATTCTGGATATTTTGGTCATAAAAGATTACCCCATCAGCTGAAATCCATCAGCCCCTCCTTACATCATCTGCACCTGATATACTTTATTTGGTTACCAAGATAACAAAAACCTTCAATGAGGGACCTAAACACTGATGAGAGTTGATTTTAAAAATCTGTACTTTATTATTTTAGTTTGTTGTGTAGCTGTTTTGAAGATGGATTCAAAGTAGCACAAAACTCTGAAGCTAAAATATTTCTTGGTGATTTTAAGGTAAGCAAGTTATTTACCAATCCAGTTACATTGAACATTTGATTTCAGCCCATGCACACTCAATTAAAAGCTGAAGTACCTGGTGTTTTTCAATAATAGGCTGTCATCTAAAAATTCCGAAATCATAAATCCCAATCAATCCAACTCAAATAAGCCTTTTCATAGTTTAAGAATCAATTCTACTGCGCATGTGATTTTTTTTCTTAATTAAACAAAAGAAGGTGAATTCGGGATAAAATCGCTTGCGCAGTGGAATCGATTCTTAAACTATGAAAAGGCTTATTGTGATGGATATTGTGTCATTCCAGAATTAATATCCTACCCACATGGGGGATTTTATTAAGACCCCACCCCTACCCCTGGAATTTCCCATTTAATTACATGCAAACTGACACAAACTGTAATTTTGTTCTTTCTCTGAACCCCATCCCTCTGAAATTCCAAATTCCTCCATCGGGGAGGGGGAGGGGGAGGGGGAGGGGGTGGGTATTGATAATTTCTGAGACTGCACATTGAGACAATTTGTTGTTACAACAACAAAGTAGGTGTTAGTGGATGTCAGTCAAGGCATCTCATGCTGCCACTTCTTAGGCACATGTGTTTAAAACAAATTCCTTTGACAAAGTCAAGGTAATTACTTGTCATGATTGACTTCCACCAATTAAACACAATTTTGTTGCAACAGCAAATTGTATTATTTTATGCTCTTAAAGAGAAGCATTTCAAAGTCATAAAGCTCAATTTTTTATTATACTCTTCGTAAAATATTATTTGAAATAGGCTGATAATGACCAAGTTGATAAGAAGATGGAAGTGAATCCAGTGAAGTACAGTTCAGTCAATACTTACCCAATGTTTAGAAGTGGTATGGTTCTTAGTTAAAACTTAAGTTTGTAGTTGAAATTTTATATTTAATTATGGCCTTAGTTATCTTCATGTCATGCTTTTTGACCAAATTCAGTTTTATTTTAATCAGCAGTTTTCGTTAGCAGTTGTACTAACCCAGAAATATATCACTAGTGAAAGGCTCCATATAGCATGCAAGGAATCGTACCATTTGCATTACAATTGGTGAACATCAATCTTTTCTTTTCCATGACATTTCCACTTTGATGGAGGGATATGGTTTTGATTTCAAACAAAACCTACTTCATCTGGTGCATGAATCTAAAGCAAAAGCTAGTGTTTCCAGATGTTAGGGGCTGTGTTGGTCATGTTGTTAATAGACCCTTTCAGCTTGTGGATAATATTTTCCCTATTCAGACCATGTGTTATTATTTATTATGATTTCATTATTGTTATCTCATTCCCTTGAGAATTAGATTATTTCTAAACTTGAGTTGTATTCATATCCATGTGTGTTCTCAATATTAAACAAACCAAAGGATACTCTAGGGAATGACGTGGTCTGAATGGGAAAACACTATGCCCATGCTGAAAGGGTCTGTTATTTTTGGAACTGTTTGATACAGATGACAAGGATCTAAAGTGTGGCTACCTACAGCAAAATCTCCGGTTGAGTTTTGACCCAGAAGAGATCAACAGTATTGTTGAGGAATTGCACAAGATTCAGCCGTCAAGAAGGGTTCACTTAGAGGTAACACACCAACCAACCACCTCATTAGTACAACAGGTTTCCATGGAAACACAAAAATGTTAGGGTGTGCTGCAAAATTTGTTTAAAAAACCTGCTGTAAAACCGTCATGATTTTTCAGAATTTGACGTGCATGACATACAAGGCGTACATTGATGACATCCAAGACCCTCTTCTACAAGAAATATTACACATCATGTTTTCCAAAGCCATGCAGTGTGCTTCAAAAAAGGTACTTAGTTATATGTAGTGGGCATCAGACCATAACAGTTATACATAATGACTAATATCATAGAGTGAAGGTAAAGCATGAAGCATTAACTTCATGAAACATTCCTCATTTAGGATGCACTATATAACTATGATTTGATATTATTATTTATTATTATTATTATTTCCCATATTCATTCTTGATACCACTCATACAAGAATCCTCTTCATGATCATTTTCATGCTGCAGCCGTATTGGCTGGAACAATACATTTTTGCCCATCCAGCCTCACATTCAATCACAATTCAGGATGAATTTCAATATGATTATATATACAGAAAGAAAAAGGTTTGAAAGGTACTTTCATCACACAAGATAATGGTGTTAGTTAGGCGAACAAAAGGAACTACAAAAACTTGTCATCACTAATCACCACCCCAAAGTACAGCAGTGGCGCAGGTCAAAGGGGTCAAACTCAGTACTACAGCGCAGGTCAAAGGGGTCGAACTCAGTACTATACTGAAAGCATGTGAAAGGATAATGTTAGTAGTGGTATCAAGATGTAGTAATGGCTATGGAAAACTCTTTACAGCTGCATGTTGTATGTAACTAAGCATTGCTAACCCCTAACTAACTCCCAAGTAGGAACTAGCTCATTATACCCTTAATATTCATGGTAGCGAAAGTGCGTGGTAGCAAAACGACCGGTTACCTATTCATGTGTTGTGGGTGTATCACTAACCCCTAAGTAGCAACTAGCTCATTATACCTTTAATAGTCATGTGTTCTGGGTGTATCACTAACCCTATTTAGTAGGAACTAGCTCATTATACCCTTAATAGTCATGTGTTCTGGGTGTAACACTAACCCTATTTAGTAGGAACTAGCTCATTATACCTTTAATAGTCATGTGTTCTGGGTGTATCACTAACCTAATTTAGTAGGAACTAGCTCATTATACCTTTAATAGTCATGTGTTCTGGGTGTATCACTAACCCCTAAGTAGGAACTAGCTCATAATACCCTTAATAGTCATGTGTTCTGGGTGTATCACTAACCCTATTTAGTAGGAACTAGCTCATTATACCCTTAATAGTCATGTGTTCTGGGTGTATCACTAACCCCTAAGTAGGAACTAGCTCATTATACCCTTAATAGTCATGTGTTCTGGGTGTATCACTAACCCCTAAGTAGGAACTAGCTCATTATACCCTTAATAGTCATGTGTTCTGGGTGTATCACTAACCCTATGTAGTAGGAACTAGCTCATTATACCCTTAATAGTCATGTGTTCTGGGTGTATCACTAACCCCTAAGTAGGAACTAGCTCATACAGTTATATCATGATTATAGCTCTTTATAGTCATGAGTGAAGAATTGCACAATTTTTCATCTTGTCAAAGTGGGTTCTGTTAAAACTCAACTAGCGAGGCATTTCCATTACATTCCATAATCTTGTGACTTGGAAACTTTGTGCTACCTTACTAATGTCATGGCAACACATTGACTGACTTTGTTGCACTGATATTGTTCCTGCACTTGTTGTTGCAAGGAATTTGACAAACGAACAACAAAATATTTTTCTAGGAATATGAAGTATCTATGGCCCTATTGCAATATGCCATTGGAAGGTTAGGCGCAACCAATACCGGACCAGTGTCAGCCATTGAAAGGGTTAAAATGGCGATCAACCAAGAGCTTCTAGTTATCGACTTAAAGAAAAACAAAAGCAAGTGAGTAAAATGTTACAGATCCTCAGATTCAATATAATAGTGACTTTAAGAATCTTGACATATATTTGTTCAATGCACTATAATTTCATTTCTTAGAAAAGAAGACTTGGTTAATCAAGTCAAGTCATACATCCATCAAACCAGTAATCGTAAGTCCCTGTCATACAATTATTCATTTGATAATGATTTATGGGTTATAAAGAGCCTTTTCCATGTGCATATGGTCAAAGGCACTTCTGATAATGAGAGGTTGTTAGTATGAGGTGCAGGTACTGAGGGGGTCACTGATGGGGTTTATTTAGTAATACATTTAGGTCCATCTAGGACTCAAACCACAAGCTCCCAGCTGAAAGTCCAACAAAATGAGGAGAGAAAAAAGGGAGGATTGAAGAAAAAAATGAGAGTGAATAAATAAGATTGTGAAGTAATGAAACCCTGATTTAAGTTGGAAGGAAGAAAGGTAGAAAGAAAGAAAAAAGAAAGAAAGAAAGAAAGGAAAAACAAAGGAAAAACAAAGGAAGGAATGAGGGAGGGAGGGAAGAAGATATTTAGAGGAGTAAATCAAGACTGAAAATGTTTCTATCCATAGAACTAGATATCTTACCTCACGTGGAAAGAGTTGCAGTGGTATATCTATTGAACAGCAAAGAACTGACCTTCCTGTCAGACCTCAAGATGGACACAGAAGAATCCACTACTATAGATTATAGAACTGTATGTGAAAACCTTTCTGCATTCCATCCAGGGAGAGTAGAAGAGAGGTTTTGCCTCTCTTCTGACTTTATCTTACCTCTACCTATATTGGACTGCAAGCACTCCCTGTATTTTCATTTGATTACTGTTTGATGGAGCCCATTAACCCCCCAACCATCCCCCATGAATAATAGACTATCTACTACTTCTCACTCAGCAAAATTGACAAAGCAAACACCAAACGTAACAGAGAGCAAGAAAATACAGGAACTGTTGACAGTCCATATTGGCTATGGATTAAAATCCCATCAGGCATACTCACTTAACCTGAGCTCCTGAAGACAAAAGGTCCATTATATTTAGTATTAACAAACTAGTTGGACAGTTAGTAATAGAAAGCTGAATTTTGACATAAGGTTTACCATCAAATCAACATGGCTTCACATTGGGTTTATGATATGACATGAAGTGTTACTATCAGTTGTTTGCATACATAAAGCCAGGATCAGTAATGAGATCCATTGGACAAGCTGGTTTTAAGGCAACAAGCTAATAACAAAAGAAATATTTGCCAAAAGAATGTGCTAATTCAATCAGAATGTAACCAGTATCTAGTCTTATGTAAGTAGTCATCCATGCATGGCACACAAATTAGAGCCAGATCATTTGTGGCACACATGACAGGTGAAGTTGACTTGCAATAAATAAAAGTTTAGTACATGCATTTACTGGAAATACAGAGAAAATCAAGAAAAATAGTCAAATGAAATGCTAAACATAGGAATGTCAAAACATTTGTGTATTTGGCACATATGTTCCAACCATCAAATGTTTTTCTATTCTTTCTGTAAACGGCAGTCACTCTTCGTTAGTAATAAGGGATATAATTATTGATGATTGATGTTATTGTTTTGTTTTGTGTTCCAGCTTGGTTCTTTGCTGGCAGCCGCTTGTCTGTCTGTTATGAAGCCTCAGCAGTGGCGCAAGTACATACGCCTACTATGGGATGGAGGTTTGTTAAAAATAATAATGATAATGATAAAAATATTAATAATTTATTAAGCATCACATACAATATCAAGCTTTACAATAAAATAGACATATTAATATATAAAAAAGAAAAGAAAACTATGATCAGTAATAATGTTTGATTGACATTCTATTCTTGAGGTGCATGTTACATCATAGCTCCATGTTGGCTGAAGATAACAAAGCATTTCTCATTAGCTTGAATGTCTTGTTATGAACATGGAGACCATTTCACTGTTACTTATGTCAAGGGATTGACTCATGTGGTGCAGTAGCACCCACACAAGATACTTTACCCATGCTTCAAATTCTCTTTTCTCATCAAAGTCTTATTCTTACTCCAATGTTTTCAAAAGACTTATTGCCTTCGCGAATCAGAAGATAATGATGTTATTGTTAGAGTCCATGTTATGTCATAGCTGCCATCTTGGTTAATGATAACGAAGCATCTCTCATTATATTCTCTAGTTAGATCAACCAACCTGGTGGCTGTTTCATTGTTATTTGATATATCAAGATCTCATTACACAAGATATTCAGTCATGTGGTTGCACCCCAATAAATAAACCTTTTTAGCTTGGGCCTTCTTTTATTTATTTTTTTATTTTTATTTTTTATGTTATTCAATTTTTATTTTAAAAAATAAACTTAAATAACAACACCATACATCCAGACAATTATTTATTTACGATTTTAATAAAATAGAGAAAGGAAGAAAAAAAAATAAGTAGAAAAAAATAATATTGAGCTTCAGTTAGAATAATGACATTCAATCATACTTGATTGCATTCTGTTATTATCTTTAGGATAATGCATCATTTAGGCCTGTACCTAATGTTTTCGCACTCCAGACCATGCGTCATTCCTTAGAATATCATTTCTTTCTTTACGTGTATTTTGAGAAAAGATACATGGATATTTACCCACTTTTCAATACTTCCCATTCCCTTTACAAAGAATCTTATTCTCAAAAGAAATCACACATGGTTTGAAGAGGGATAGCACTACACACAAATCATGCTATTCAACAATGACAGTTCTGATCTCTCTTAGTGCTCAGAATATTCAGCTCAACTGTACAACACAAGAGACCCCAAGATGGCAGACCTACAATCCCAATAAGGAGAGAGGCTAGCAGTATGAGTGTGTAAGTATTGAATAACTCCCAGTCTGCATATGCATGCTTTTTGCCTGTATGACACATTCGTTTTATTGTGAAAAAAAAAGATGATGCATTATCAATTAACTTTTATATAAATTTTAGTATCCTAGTCCACAGAAGTATAATTTGTGTAAGCTCCTGCACTCCACTCCAAAAACACGAACATGATCTGTGAGATAGCAATGCCAAGACTTAGATCAGCACAGAGGGGTTTTTTTCCGGGCTACAAATAATGTAGATATCTATCACTACACACATATTTTTGTGTTACTTATCAGTTGTTAATTTTGCCTATTAATTTTTTGATACCTTCAGATCAAGCTTTCTAGATTTTGTTGACCACATCCAGGTAAGTCTGTCTGTCTGTCTGTCCTTGAGTGAACCTGACAGGATGAATATATTACCTGCAATTTTTTTTTTCTTTTTGCATAATAGATTAATCTTTTCGACATCATGAGCTATTTAGAAGAATCTATGTTTTCACCCAATCAAAATTATGAGAGTGATCATGAGTAAAATAATATAATGGAATACCACATGCGACTACATGTATCCTACCTAATTCAACAATTAATTATTACAAAAATGTTGATAGATCTATTTTCGGTTCAATAAAATTGTCAAACATGTTATTTGGAACAGCCTTTGTATCATGCTATGATTGTCATAATATCTTGAACAGTAGAGTGACTTGCATTTATTATCAGTAGAAATAACAATAAAAAATGTGGATTTGACGAAATGATTTTTTATTGAAACCCTTTTAATAATGGTAACAAAACCTTAATTCCAAATCTGTCTGTGAGTTAAGCCAGAGGTTTTAAGGGTATCCAAAGAAATTGAAGATTTTAAAACTGTATTTTAAATGTAGCATTTTCTTCTTTTTCAGGAAGAGACTTGTTTAGCAGTTGTTGTATCATGTCTCGTAAGGCTGCACAATTTATCAAAGGCAAGCATCAGTTGTTACCAGAAAAAAATCCGTGACCCCCTATTTCACTTGTAAATATTTGATGCACCCCCCCCCCCCCCAAATCAATTCCTCCTTCTCCCTCCCCCTCCTAAGAAATAAATGCTCCCTTAGCCTTAGAGCGCTTTTTTATTTTTCTGCGACCACCATAACATCTGTTGTTATTTGTTGGTTTTGGTGTTGAAGTTTGTTTGTTATTGTTTTTCTTTATTTTATTTTATTTTTTTGGTGTTTTTTGTACTTTGTGTTCATATGTTAAGTGTTTGTGTTTGTTGTTCTTCATGCATAAATCAAAAATTACTAATTCTTAAACGTAGTCAAGGAAGCGAAAAAATAACCGTACCTGATTTTTGTTCTGAAACCCAAAACGAAAAAGGTAAAATTGGTGTTACTATTACAGGAGGGGCAAGAGAATGCCAGAGAAATCTTCAGCTCACATGGTTACCTTTGGCCAACGTCTGTCACAAAGTAAGTCAATCAAAAGTGTTCAAGGCTGACTAACTTCCACCTTCAATGGCCGCAATATTTTCCCATTTCAGACCACGTGTCATTCCCTTATATACACTGATTGAAAACTATATGGCGACCAATATGAATAACTATATCACTTACTAGCCTTGTGCTCACCTGGAAACAAAAGCGATCTGACAAGCATTAGGGTACAGAGGCTAGTCACTGCAGAACAATAGTTATTCAAGTTGGTTGCTATGTGCTATATTTGGAATTGATGTTTCGGTAGCCGATTACCATTTCAACTACCTTCAATGAATCAAAGAAGAAACAGCAAAAAAATGTCTTGAGGAAGATTGTCGACTGAAATGAAGATTTAAATCGTCTATTCCTCTAAAATATTTAATTCCATCTAAACAATTTCCGAGATATTGTTATTATTGCGCTTCTTTGATTGACGGTTTTTGTCAAGGCATAGTTGGCGAAAATCAAACCTCGCGTGTCGCACTTCAACGATAATTTTAATAGCCATTTTAATACGTATTTATAAAGTAATTGTAACTTTTGCTTTAGCCGAAGTACCGTGAATTTTGAGCAAATAGACCATGCCATGCTGCACACTACCAAACATGCTGTTATAGCCTACCCATACAATGCCGTGTGGCTACAAACATTGGGTGATATATATCTTGGTAAGTTCCTGTTATATGTAAGGTAGTTGCACACCCTTGCTACTCTACATCCTGCTCGGACACCCTAGAATTAATTAAGAAATGGAATGAATGATTGATAGGAGGTGCCATATTGGATGACCAAAATCGGTCATTTGATAGATAGATATTTGTGTCGCGAAAAATCTTTCAAAAATTTGTGATAAAAGCAATGTAACACGGCTGCTGATGCCGTACTGCGGTAGAAACGGTTAGGGAGCTGCAGAACATGGAAAAGCAAGAGATAAACTCGGCTACGCCTCCCGGAGGGGGGGGGGGGGTACTACCACCCCAACTTGGGTAGGGGTGGGTGTGCCGCCAGGACCTCAAAACCCTGACCCTATTCCAGACCTAAAATTTTGATTTTACGTACCCTACCCCAGACTAAAACTAAGAATTGTACACCCTATCCCAGACTAAAAGACGGAAAAGACGGTTTTTCAATAGATTGCAATAAATATTTACTAACGTTATTGTTTTTGTGCCGGCAGAAAGCGTAGCCTATTCGTCAGACAAAAATGGCCAAATCGCTAACCCTATCCCAGACTAAAATGATACCCTATCCCAGACTAAATGTCAAAAAATGATACCCTACCCCAGACCCAAAAGCTGAAAAACCATACCCTATAGGGCGGCACATACCCGTATAGCAAATATAGGGGAGTACCCCCCGGGCTACGCCTCGTGTCTTTAGGCTTGATTATGCTCTACAGCTCCCAGAGTGTTTAGATGACAGTACATTGACATGCACGTGTGTTTTATATTTCATCAATAAAGTACAAAGATTTCAGTAAACGATTTAACAACATTAAACAACCTCAAAAAAGGAAGTCCAACATGGACTGAAGACTACCTACCTGCAGTCATGTTATAGAAATATAACCTATTATTAATGTTTTCTTTACAGATTCCAAAAATTATTCCTCGGCCCTCAAATGTTACATTGAGGCTGGAGCATGTTCATCGTGTCTGTTTTATTCGTCCATCCCAGTGACCGTCTGGGACACTCAGGTCAGTAAGTTTATTTAGTTAGCACTACATCAGTTTGATAAAGCAGTGGTGCATTTAAATAACACAACATTGGCAATTTATATCGTAATTTCGTTATTTCGTAATGGCAAAGCTGCGATCCTCAAAAAGAAACACAGAAATGTGTAGACAGACGTGTGTAGTGTTGTAGCGGTAGTACACTTGCACTTGCCTTTCACCTCTGGGGTGTTGGACTTGGTTCCCGGCCTGTGCACGCATAACATGTGAGTAGAGTGTGTTAGACACACAAGTGTGTAGAGTGTTGTAGAGGTAGTACACTTGCCACTCACCTCTGGGGTGTTGGACTTGGTTCCCGGTCTGTGCACGCATAACATGTGAGTAGAGTGTGTTAGACACACAAGTGTGTAGAGTGTTGTAGAGGTAGTACACTTGCCTCTCACCTCTGGGGTGTTAGACTTGGTTCGCGGTGTCTGAATAACATGTGAGTAGAGTGTGTTAGGTCTCTCGACTGAATCAAGGGATTTCCTTCTGTTTTGCCATCTCCATAAAAGCTATTACACTGAATTGGAATTCAAGAAGTGAATTTGCCGTAACCTGACTTGAATCAGGCCAGAGGTTTTAGTTAATTGTTGCCTTCAGTAAATAACAATGCTTAAATTGTGACAACTACATCTTTATTGTCATTACTATTTAATTAGTATTTTGTATATGAATTACGCATATCAGCCATTTGCTGATGTGTACTGCTTATTAAAATAGTTATTAATCGTTATTTATTAGATATTCAAGAAGATGGTTGAATGCTGTATGGAGCTGAAGGCATACATACAGGTGAGCTCGCAGTCAATCAATTTTGTTCATTTCAATATTGGCAGGTAAGAATTCGCGTAGACGCGAGTGCCGTTTCCTACGAACATGCTCGCGTGTTACTGAAGGCGTAACTTAACTAACAGCAGTTGGTAACAGTCAGTGTTCTCAGTCAAAGAAAACGCATATTATTTAATTAAGAAAAAGACAGGAACACAAATTTTGTACCGATCATATGACACTATGTCAGACGCCTTATTTTCCGTCAATCGCGTCTAAATAGCCATAATGTATATCAGAAGACATTGAGGAAACATGGGTATAACGTCCCCAGACCCACTTGGATGCATACATCACAGGGACTTGTCATCATCGTAATGCCCAGGTGCAATGCTGATGTTCGTGGTGGTCGTAACAGAGAGGAGTTCCACAATAAATCCTCCATTCCATATCGGGTCGCGGTAAAAAGCTGAAACGGAAACAGCGGAAAGCTGAAAGAGCTGAAAAGTGTAGAAATGTCATAAATTCAACCTATTTCTGTACTTGAATTACTTTCATCACTCTTGTTATCATGAAAGAGCTGCAAGAGCTTTGATTTTTTTTCCTTTATAAACTATGCCGAGGAAAGCCAAAAAACAACAACAACAACAGCAATAAATCTAGCTCAGTCCGAGAAGCAGCTTGACAACTGTCTTCGCAGTAGACGAGCGACGTTATGTTGACCAATGAGCAGTCCGTTGCTAAGAAAAGGTGCTTGGTCTTCCAGAAAAAGTAACTTGATCAACGTCACAATATGAAGTTGGACTTCTTAGTGGCTGTTCAGTGTCAAAAAAATATTTTCAAAGCTGACCATTCACCGAACGGTCCAGCAATGAAGCTCTTAATTCTTGCCAGGATCAAAATCTGAGCAGCACGATAGAAGGCTTAACAAGAAATCTCTGTGCATGGACTTTATTTAATTTTATTTATGTTCTAATACTATGTAGACATTTTATTTTTCGGTAAAGAGAATGCGTGACATTGACCTTACTGGTCGGTCCATTGGCTTGTATCTCTGCAATTTTAGTTTTTAGTTTTTAGTTTGACATCATTTATATTATATCATCTTTCATAATATTTGTCTACTGATTATTATCTATGATAATAAGAAGTTCTGCGCTTTTCTGCGCTTTTCTGCGCTTTTCAGCTTTTTCAGCTGTTTCCGTTTCAGCTTTTTACCGCGACCCATTCCAAATCTCTCCTTTACCCGAGTAATACCGGAACACCCACGTTGTATAATGTCATTACAGCAAATGCTAGATTAAAGCTGACGTCATTTTCTGTGTCGTGTGCAACAATAATCAGCTCCATCGTATTGCCCTGGACACTAGAAGGGGCCATCTTGCTCCAGTGCTTTTCAGTTGTAGGTTTTAGGTTTTGTTATAAACCTCCATCACGTTACTTTACCAGTGATGGCAGGCCGCTAACCAAAAAGCCGTAAGACTGGGCTTGAGATCGTAGGGCACACGAAGGAGACATTCTGGAGAGAGAGCCTCTGGAACCCAGGGTTGATGAAAAATGACCAATAGAAGTCTGGCTTGACAGCACATGTTTATTTGGATAGTAGTTAAACACCTAATAGCCGGCAATGATATGATCATTATTTCCATCATCATCATCATCGCTGATGACTAATTTTTTAATTGTATTATTATTACTAGGCTGCCCTATTGTGTCAGTGTATGGACCCAAAGGATTATGCAACTGCCTTCAAAGCCATACAGTTAGCCGCAACTGCAGCCGGGTTTGTATTTTCCACAGTATTTATCCACATATATACATACATCTTGTTACAGTCAATTCTCGCAATTCTACTATACAGACATTTGAAAAGGCTTAGATCCGTGTCATGAAACAAGCATGTTTAATTTGAAATGCGGCATGGACTTAAAGCTAAATGTATTAATAGCTAACAGTGAAGATGAAAATATTGCTGCAGCATTTAATTTTTTTATGGGGAGTCGCCCAAACATACTTGAATGAAAAAGATGCGAGACTGAACGACTGTTAGCACCTATTTTTTGTTTGTTTGTTTGTTTGTTTGTTTTTGTTTGTCACAGCATTAGCATATGACATGAAAAAACCTTCATAACTTCAAGAAGCCGCACTCAAACTATGTAATTTTTTCGGGTTATTCAACTTCTTACCCCATGTAGAATCAATACTGAGAATATTGTCAGAAGGGTGATAGGCACTTTAACAAAACGATGTGTAGCTAGTAAGAAAGATGGTAACCTTGAACTGAACTTAATATAAATTATTTCCATATGAAAGGCTGAATACAAAGGCCAAAAATGCGCACGCAAAAAAAGTGATAACTTGAATCCAGCATGAGCACTATTATTATGCATTGTCCTCACTATGTAAATGGAGATAGAAAACATACGGACATTGTTAAATATTTATCTGCTTCGGCAGATTAAACAGATCTGGTTGTTTACGATTAATGATAATTTTCCATCTTTTCCAATGTTATTTTTATTATTAATTAAGTATTAATGAATTTGATAGCACCTTGATATATGTTTTATTTACTGTCTGTCTGTTTTGATACAGTGAAGATGCAATGGATCAATATTACATGCTGTTCTGGGATGTCACGATGTTAGAATACCTTATAAGTATCCTTATATTACAAAGTAAAATATATTAGCATTAAAGTTTACCAGAAAACAATCGAAAACACACAGTCACCAACGCAGTGCAAATAGGGGGAGGGCGACGACACAAATAGTTTGCTATCAATAGACGTCACTTCCGGTAATAGCTGCGTTAGTAAAGGCTTGTAGAGTCTTGGAGGTTGTTTTGATCTCTCGTGTTATGGTTTCATGTCGTAGAAAAATAGATTCAACATCCATTAGTTGCCCCTCAGACAACCGCTCGTTTGTTAGTGGACTCCCGGCTCACGTATAGGGAAGGTGAAATCACCGATGGTTAGACGGAAGGGTGTTAAATAGTTAATAGTTGTTAAGCTCTGAAACATTGCTTCAAGTGAGCAAACGAAGCATTTTGTCAGTGTTCATGCATTTGTCTGGGTAAATTCGTAAATTGATACCGTAGTACTAAAAAACGTTGGTCATAGTCTTCCTTGACTCGTAAAGACACTCATTTCCAGCAAGGACAACAGGAGAAAAAATTCCTAGCGGTAAGTAAATATGAAAATTGGTATTCAAAACACTGTGCATGGGGTAGTGCAGGGTATGGGAAGGGGGGGGGATGTCAGTTACATTAAGATTACAATAGAGTACTTAGTTCTAATATTTCTTCTTGTTTTAGATTCAAACCATAAGTCAAGCGGAATTGAATATTTTTAACAATCAGGATATTCTGGACCACGCTGAAAGCATCCGAAAAGCTTCATTATTCCGTACTTTAGCGAAGCAGTATCTTTAAGTGTGCCATTGCCACTCAATTTACCAACAGTGATAAGATCCAGAATTGACGAAATAATGAACGAAAACAAATAAAAAACGTAAAAAGATAAAAAAGGCTTACAATGTCTTATCCCAACGCAAAGTCGGAAAAATAGATGTGTTGTGTGTTAGCGAAGCGCGCTTGGAAAGTCCTCAATGGGTCGTTGGTCGAAATACATATTGGTGGAATAAGCGGCGGAATATTTGCAATGAATTCTAGCAGGTACTGGGTCCATTTGGACTTGGATGAATACTAAATAGTTTGTATGTACAGTACTCGAGGTCTGAATGGGGTGGGAATACATATTTTCAGAAAATTTCTAAACAATTATATCCGTACTATAAAAAGGAGAAATTTCTGAACATCTAATATCGTAATATATATATATACGACATTCAACTTTCAGAAATTTCTGAACATCTCTTATCGTAATACATATATACGACATTCAACTTTCAGAAATTTCTGAACATCTCTTATCGTAATATATATATATATACGACATTCAACGTTCAGAAATTTCTGAACATCTCTTATCGTAAAACATATATAGAACAATCAAGATATATATAATAAATCAAAAGTTTTCTGAACTTCTAATTGCCCGTGACAGATCTAGAATAGATACATTTTTTTTTGTTTTCTTCCTTTCTTCAGTATTACTGATATATACATATAAGTTCACCAAGTGAGCAAAGTGAGTTGCTTGCTACTGAGTACAAATAAGTTTGAATCAAAATAACATCACTGACATGAATCGCCTAACTGGTCTAAACAAAAATATCGTTATTACGTTGGAAAAGAATGCAGAGTTCCCAAGAAAATCGACTAAATTTTTGACTCGGGTTGAACTAGAATTTTTCAATTTGTTACCTAATGGTGAACTTGCTAATACAAAAGTTCTCCGTGCCCCCTCGTTTTGTAATCAGAATTAGTTTCCAGCTAGAACTTTGCATTTTAAAACTGCAGGAATGTGCAGATTTAGATTTGCTTTAGTTCAATTTAATAAAAAAATAGGCCAGTGCTTCAAATTAAAGATAAACTCAATTGATGAACTTGAATTCTTTTACACGAAAAACACATCAAAACGTTGAATTGTTGAACCATTCTAATCCACTGGTGTTAAAGAAATGCTTCTTTCCGATAACGTAGTCCAAAATCTCTCTTTTTTGAAGAATATTCAGAGCAAAAAGACAAGCTTCGATGAAAAGAAAAAAATAACACAAAAGGATCTCTGTATTGGTCCCAATCCACACTCGGTTTGTCAAAGAATGATCAGGAACGCCTTGTCATAAATGACTCCCGCACAAGATTTTTAATTTTAAATATCAGTTATTACGATTATTACATAAAAATATATAAATGAAAATCATGAAACAAGAATAGTGATGTTTTGTAGATTAGAAAATTTTAAAAATATAAACAATTGGATAAATTTAATGTCGTGGATAAAAATATGAACAGGCCTACCCCAGGGGTGTGTGAAAATACTACATAGCAGTATTGCAGCTGGAAATTTCATGTTGAACATTATTCCCTTATCGAATATGGCCAAGAAAATTCGGTTTTGCAGTGGATGTGAAGTCGCGAAAGAAATTGTCAAACTGCCTGTTGTGCTCGCATGAATTAAATGAGTAAGCGCGCACTCATCGAAGAACATCTTTAATTTCTCCACCTAAGCTTTTAGCTCCAAATCAAAAGTTTCCAAGACTTTGGAGCTCTGGCTACCTGCGCAGATAGATAGGGTCTACTAGTGTGCATATGATATTGCCTTGAAAAAATTGGAAAGAATTTGCACAAATTTTAACAAATAGTAAGTTCAGTGACCTCTGAGTCAGTAGACTGTGGTCCAGCATATTGTAAAATATTGACTGGACTGGACTGAGAAAAATCCGTAAAACAAGGACTGAACTGGAGTGAACTGAACTGGACTGGACTCGAAATCTGTAAAACATGGACTGGACGTGATGCGAAAAGTAACAAATTCTAAAAGAGCAAGAGAAATGCAGATCAATAATGTAATTTTTTTTGTTTTGATCGTAAACGAAATGGTTTTAAGAACAGCAGCAAAATTATGAACCCGAAAGCCGCTTGTACGCCTATTTAACACACCTATATTTCCAAGATACTGCAATTTATTTTTTTTCTTTTCTTCATCAGTTAGATAAACTAACTTTTTCTAAAAAAATAGATCTAGATATTTAGGTTTTTTTCCAATAAAAAGGCTATTAAGAGCATATTTAGTCGCGTGCAAAATTTAAGGATTTTAAATACGTTCGAAAAAAGGATACTTTTAAATACGGTCATTTGAATGTATGGACAATAACCAAAAGAAACAATATATGAAACAGATCAAAAGAAACTTAATGGAAACTTAATATGGCTCAACAGTTTATTGGGAGCTTCAAAAGTCCTTTCACTGGATTCTAAATATAAAGCATGAGATTATGGTCAAGGATCTACTTTTTCACATCTATTGGTGGTCATAGCTAACATTAACGTAAGATTAGTCAGTTTGAGTTTATTCTCACAGAGATATTCTCTATTTGATGATTGATTGATTTTTTACGAGGATCCTGGGTTGCATCACCGATTTCTTATGTCGGCAACGAAAACCATTTCAAAAAGAAAGCAAAGGACATCCTTTTTTTAAGGGCTATGAAATAAAGAAGAGATGCTGTACGCTTGATAGGCTCTTAAAAAGGGCGAGTTCAAATTGATAGTGCTTGTCTTTCCTCGCGGGACACAGAATAAGAGCGAATTCCAATTGATTGGAAGATTTTATTTTCTTAAAGAAACTTCAATTCGATTCTCCACAGCTAATAGATAATTTTGCTTGATAGATTTAAAAAATTCAGGCCGAAAAGCTTTTTTGAGTAGGTATAATGTTTAGTCCACCCATCCAAATACTAACCCTCCTTAGACGTGCTTGATTCAGTATTTTCGATGCCCAAGTTTTTCCCACTGGACCACACTTCAATATACGTAATCAGCATAACAATAGCCGTGAAAACAATGCACCAGATAGACTAGCCTTTTTGATGTTATTTTCTCAACCGATTCCGTGCGTGGCAGAGATGCAAGGGATTAGCCGATATGGTCTGGGGGCCGGCTGGTCTCTCCCCTGATGCTTCGGCTAGAACATTTTCTTGCGTAATTCGTACACCCAAGGGCAGAAGGATTTAATCGCCGTCAAGTCCGAAGTCCATACGACGCCTCAGCACATCTAATTATTTTTTTCCCACATTAAATTATAGACAATATTCTTATTTATGCATGTTTATGCGAAGGGTTTCAGATGCATTTTTTTACGTTGATTCAGTCTATCTTAGTTATATATATTCCTATTCCCTACACGCTCATCCAATAGCAGTTTCAATGTTCAAAGTCTAACATAACTCTCAAAATTGCTTTGACGCAGTTATTCTTAGAAATCGTTTTAAAAATTTGGCTTTTATGAGAAGAAAACGGTTAAAGGTAGTGGATGGGAATGTCTGTTTTTCAATTTCATTTCATCTTTATCAAGCAGCAAATCAAAAAAGACGTTCCTCAAAGTTCTATAACTCTTGTCCATGCAGCATAACAAGCTAAAATAGAAAGCTAGAGAGCGGTCGTACGCGGCCAGTACCATTTATAAAATAACTGTAATGAATGTCGCGCTCTGATTGGCTTGGAGCGCGTGCTTTATGAGAGCACATCGCACGCGCGCGCATTTTCCGTTGCAACATTCCTATCTTTTATTGTAATTGTATTTTATAAGAGAAATAAAAAAAAAACTTGCTTGCTGTGCTGTGCTGTGTGCAGTCATAAAGCACTTGCGGATTGGCAGAACAATCGAGAAGTGTCCAGAAGCACTCCGCTACGCGTCGTGATTCTCCTAACACTTCTCTCGTGTTCTGCCAACCTCCGCGTGCTTTATGACAGCACAAAGCACGCGCGCGCGTTTTCTATTTCTTCAATAAAAGTACAATTGAGAGTGAAAAGGAAGTCTCAATTTCAAAAGAATATATGTTCATTGATCACTGCATCGATGCTATTGAAGTGACAACAGAAAACGTGATTAGTGATTTTTATTTTTGTTTTCAAATATATATGTAAGTATGTTTATAATTGACTATTTAAAAGTATTGAATGTCTATGGTGCGACGAAGGTCAAGATACCATAGGGTGCCCAACCCCTTTCCTACAATTGTTGTGATTCATCTCAATAGAAATTTCGCCTGTGGGCAAACTCTTTACCCTTGCTCAAGTCTAGACATATGTAAATTAGTTTTGTAGAATGGATTATCATTTGAAGGTTCTAATCAACTCCTAAATTAGTTGTAGAACGTAATGGAGGAATCATTAGTTGAAAAGGAGGTTTGAAGGTCCTTTGACTGGATGTGAACTCCATCAGACCATGACTATTTCACATCCAGTGAAAGGACCTTTTTCATAATCGATCGAAAAGTTATATGTTTTGGTCAACGCAAAAGAAAAAAGAAAATTGATAAAAAGAAACTTAATGGACGAATATGGATTGAGAATTGATTAGAAGGTTGAAAGTTGCTTTCACTGGATGTGAACTTCTCTAGACTATGACTATTTCACATCCAGTGAAACGACCTCTGAATACGGTTATTTACTAGCGTCCGAAACGTCAGTAAATTTTTTCATCTTTTCAAGGTGTATAATTTACCTTCTTATCATTACTTATTATTATGAATAAAAATTAATGAGTCAGTTGTTATAGGGCAATTTTTAGACCGATTTGAAATATTCAAATACTGCAGTTTCCTACTCACAATATGGTTAGGGTTAGGGTAAGGGGTACGAGAATATATTGTTAGAGTTAGGGTTAGGTGTACGAGAATATATTGTTAGGGTTAGGGTTAGGGGTACGAGAACATATTGTTAGGGTTAGGGTTAGGGGTACCAGAATTAGGGTACGTTAGGGTTAGGGTACGAAAATAAGGGTTAGGGTTAGGATTAAGGGAAATAAGAATATATGGTTTAAGTTAGGGTAGAGCTCAAAAGTATAAAAACAAAAAACAAACACACAAACAAAATTAAGGGTGCCTATTCTAAATATTTATACATAGCTGTATGGCTATTCATACTCTGCAAGCAGACAGGGTAGTCTATTTATTGATGTTTGCCAGATGAGGTGAGTAAAGCGACAGCTGCTAGGATGTAGTATTTCAAAGAAGCGGTCCACTCATTTATTTATTAGCATTCATTCATTCATTGGTATACATTGGAGTTCAGCTTTGCGGGATTTTAAATAGCGGACCTATTTTATGTTATTAGTATTATTATATTATGTTATATATATTTCTTCGTGTATTCCGCGTTTTAGAATATTCCGCCATTCCGCAGTTCTTCCGTTCCGCGTTGAAAGCGTTGAGTATAATCGCGCAAGGATTTATGGGTATGCGATACACATGAACAAGATGGCGGAGTTCGAAGGGAGACGAAAATTGCTATTTCTTTACGGTAAGAAACGTTCAGAACCTTAAAAGAACCCTTGAAATATTGAATTTAAATGTTTTATCTTCTTCGTAAGGCTTTTTTTCTGATATTTGTGGTCTTGTCGTTAAATTAGCGACCATTAATTGTGACACGTGTGAAGTCGCTCGTCGCTGTAAAACTTGTTTTCAAGCATCCATTTTGTGTTCATAGAATGGGTTTTAATCATTGAACAAGCCTAAAGAAGGGTATTAATACTTTTTCGGATATCGTTGTTCGATTTACAATGTCTTTTAAAGTATTTCTTAAACTTATTTTCTTCGTAGCTTGAAGACAAAAACGTGTACTCACTTACCCCTCCCTAGAAAACATAAAACCCAACACTGCTTTGGGGTTTGTTTTGTGGCAATATATTTTTTTGAAGAAAAAAAATTGAAAAATACACAATAGCGTGTTTATATCACAGTACAGAGACATGCGTGTGCGTTTTATATTCCTTAAATATGCAATGGATAAGGCTCATCTAAGGCTCGTAATTTACCTATTTATAAATGAATAACCATGCAATTTAAAAAGATATATATTTTGAAGTGTTTAATAGTGACAAGTGTAACATGGCTTTTCGTTTCGTTGTCAGACAGCTAGGATAAAAATAATTGAAAAATAGATGTTTAAAGCCTTAAGAACTTAAGAAAAGCTATTCAATTTAGCTTTTCGGCGCTAGCTTGGATTGTGTTACAGTCACCAATAAGTTCGGACATCGTTCTCGGATTTCCATACAAATTCACTGACTTTAAAGAGAAAATTTAGATAGATTCCTTTAGTTAGCTATCTTAGCAGCAGTAGGAAAAGCTTCAATCAAGCTAGAAAAATGATTATTTACTTATTTAGAGAACTTTACTTAACGTCAACCAAGTAAATATTTCATTTAGAGTCAGTAAATTTGTACGGAAATTTGAGAACAATGTCCGAACTTTTTGGTGACCGTAACACAATCTAAAACAATTTATACCCCTTGAGGGCTAGCACCGAAAAGGTGAATTAGAGGTGAATGAAATTTGAGTTTTCTAGAATGTAGAAATATATGATTGCTTGCGAAAACTCTGCTAAAATCAAAATAATTCAATTTTTTGATTCAAAATATTAATTAAATGCTTCTATAATTCATAGTTTTTGCTCCTTTGTGGTTGTATAACTAGTGACATTTCATTTTTACTATTCTTTGTTTGCATCGCGGCCACGTTGGTACCATTTAACAAACGATTTCTCATTAGCATCAATTGCTAATGGTACCACAATGGCCACCATGTTTTTTGTCTTTTAACTCTCTTGGGAATGCTTGCAACCCATCAATTACTTCTTGTGTCTTTAAGTTAACCTTTACAAACGAGTCTTTAGTTATAAAATGATATTAGGTGTATATTATTTTAGCAATCATGAAAAGGTACTGTTGGAAAACAATTAGGGGAATTGTGTTTGTTGTCCATAAAAATTGATGTCAATAATTTCCCAAGTCTTAGTTTTATAGTTTTTTCCCATTTTCCCCATTCTTTGGAATTTTTCTCTAATATTTTTTGCTTTGTGAATTTAAGGATGTTTTGTGTGATGTCTGATCTAAAACTATTTTGGCTGGTCATCAAGGCTGGCAATTGAGCAGCCATTAATTTAAGCAATGGACTCATTAGCAGATCAAACAAATTCAGCCTAAACTGACTCATGGAATCAGTCTTGATATAGATCAATACATGAATAATGATTTCCTTTAATTTAATTTCAGGCAAGTAACCATATCTGGAGATGATTATGAATGATTTACTCTGCTCCCCCAGTCTTTTTGATAGCTGTATTTGCTGGTATGTTATGTGTATTACTCTTGCACATGAAGATGGCAAACATTCTTAAGCAAAACATTACTATCTGCTGTGGGAGGTTTCATGAGTGAGTGCTGCTCATCAAAACTGAAACATTTTGGATCTGAACATGCATGCTTTCTCTGAATATCATTTGATTGTTTACATAATACTCACAGTTTAGTGTTGTTGTGTATGGAAACATTACACTTGAAAATAGCACTTGGATGAAACCTGCCATGCTTAATTATGTACTTGTTAAGACAACTTGAACAGGAGAGTTCTTATTTTTTGACATTGAACTTAATAGTTTGCTTTTTTAATGAACAATTATTTTCATTCAAAGTACATTAGCCTGTGGCAATGAATATAAGCACTGTTTGATTGGTTATGTGAATGCTGAGACAGTAAGACAACCATGGGTTGTGGCAATGAATGGGACATACAGAGAGGTTTAAGACCAAAGTGTAAGAATATAATAAAGTCAGATAGCAATGGGTTGTGGTGCAGCCAGTGAATGATAGAATATTGGTTGTAGGGGTCTTTACTCAATCATATGGAATTTCTGATTGGCTAAAACTGAGAGGGTTTAATTTAGGGGGAGGTTGACTGGAAAGGAAAGAGGTGAATGAGAGTTTTTTTATCTATTCTTATTACCTTAAGCTTCCCAGTCGTCTTTTATATTAATCAACAAAACGAAAACAAAATACTAAAACAAGAATTTTTAAGTAAGATGTTAATGACTTCTAAGCGAGGAATTTTAAGAATCTTCGAACTTCATGGCGATAGATTATTTTGGTTTACTGTTCATGCTTTGATTCAATTCAGCTATTCAAAGGGATAAACTGCTAGTTGTGTTAAAGAACTACTCGCTTGATCAATTGCTTCGACTTTTATATTATTTTGCAAGCTGAAAACGATTCTCATCACTTGATGCTATATTTTAAACGTATTTTGGCTCTAAAAATTTCAATGCAATGTAAACTAATTTAGATTTTGAGATGACAAAATTTTGATGACTGGTGGGAGAAAATACATTGCATATTATATAGTTCCAGAAATTATCCATCTCCATCCCCTTCCTCCCACCCACCCACACACACATACCCACACACACACACAAAACGTCCAAGAGGTGGGGGGTTAGAGCACGAACAATACAGTTTGTATGACAGGATAATAGAATTTTTAGGGCTAGGGGGGTCTTTTAAAAACATTGCCACATAGTGGGGCAAGGGTATGGATTATTTCGCTTTTGGTGAATTTGCAAAGTGACATAGCCCAATATTAATATGTGAATATATTTTCTACCAATACAATACCATGTTATATTGACGCTTTTTCCTGAACAAACTTAAAGTACAGTCACCTTATTTTAAGAAATATATATTATCGTTTAGCTTTATTCTATAAATGGCTGACCTAGTTTGTTCTTGTTAATAGCATAATGCTTACAGCTTTTTAGGGAAATGAATTAATATGCTCTCTTAAAGAATTCTTACCAAATGTTCATATTGTGCCATCATTTCCTTGAAAAAGTCTCTGTTCAGACCTGTTATCCATATCCAGAAACAAACTCATAGCTGATCAGAGTCATTGTGCAGCTAATTAAAACATAGAATTGAAATTTAGATTGTTAGAGTCTCAAGGAAAGATAAATATTGGAGAACCCAGAGGAAAAAAACAGGGTTTGATTGAATTGTGTGCCAGATCAACCTATTCTTCCAAATAATATATTGTGGGGCTTCAAGTGACACTGCAATAAAATATCTCCAAGTTTTACTATTTATACACATGCTAAAGCTTTTTACAAAAGAAGAAAACCGGCATTTCATTTCTCGTTAGCATTTTCGGTTCTTAAGATATTCAAGCTTCAAGTTAATGCTAATTAGGAGATTAATGATGCCATATTTTCATCAGTATGTATCTGAGAGTATTTGATGAATGTTGTTCAAACTTTAAATTATAATTGTATTCAAAGTATGGAGCATGTACAAACTGTAGTTGCTATGACAACACACTGGTGTCCAGGCCCATTTCAGCCATTGCCTTGTCATTTTTGTGACTACTGTTTGAATAGAAGCGTAGCCATGTCATCTTGTTGAGTGCATAAGTGAAATACCAAAGGAAACCCAAATCAAATACCGATTTTTGTCCGATATGCTTTCAGATATTGTTCGGAGTCAATCAGATCGTTGTTGTGACGTGACTACATAAAAACTGTAAACAAATATTTGACCACTGTCAGTCAAATGTGTACGGATATACATTGCCGGACATTGTTACACACGGGTGCCAATCATGTGACTATGATGTCATCAATCACGTTACTACATAAAAACTGTAATAACTCTTCAAATATTTGACCACTGTCAGTCGAACTTGGACAGACATACATTGCCAGACCTTGCTTACAAATGGGTGCCAATCATGTGACATATGACGTCACCAATCATGTGACTACATATAAATTGTGATAAGTCTGCAAATACTTGACCACAGTCTGTCAATTTTGGATAGACAAACATTGCCGAACATTGCTTACACACATTGACAATCATGTGAAATGAATTCAGCAGTCACGTGACCACATAAAAAACTGTAAGTGCTCTATAAATATGTGATCAATGTGAGTCAAACTTGGACAGACATACTTTGCTGAACACTGCTGACACATCTTTCAATCATGTGACATATGACTTCACCAGTCATGAAATCTTCATGATGTTGAAAATGGCAGTATCCACATGCAGGCTTTGACTGCATATTTTTTCTACCTAGCAGAAAATTGTTTGATTAAATTCGTTTCTATGACCATAACAGATATTTTAACCTAGCCTTATTAGATGCCACTTCTCGTGAAACTTTATACTAACTGTAAAGAACACCCTGAGAAAAAAACCCTCAAAGCAATCAGTCAATGATCTACTCACATGCAATGCTTAGTCCAGGAATCCAACCCTTGACCCTAAGAGGTGAGTGTACTACTGCTATGTCACCTTTGGTCCCCCTCTTGTTAACCAACGGGTAGCTTGTATCCCAAAAAAATGTCATTACAAGGTACTTAATTCTTTGGTTTTGTATTTTCTAGGAGGCTCCACTTCAGTGAACAACATTCAAGAGGCACATGTGAAATGTTACAGATAAGCCAAAGTAATAGAGTAAAAACATTACTATGTACAACACATATACATGTAGCACTAATTTCAAATATTGATGAAATCGTTTTGCTTCATTGTCGTACAAGGCACTTTAATGTCAACTCAACCCATCTTTGTTATCAAGCTCACTATTGGTACTAGTTTCCTGACGTGCATTTTCAAAATCATAGAAAATAAATTTGTTTATAATTTGAAAAAAACTAGCAATTAGGGAACGGCTAACTCACAGGTGAGAAAACTGGAGAACTCGGAATAACTCTAAGATCACGGCAGAGACCTAACCAAAACTACTTATTGATGATGGTCAGACCTCAGAGGTGACGCATGAATTGATTTGTATAGGACTCCACAGCTGATTGCAGTAAATTATGGCCATGGTGTATCGTGAAAGACTGAAATATTTGCCTCAAGAATATTGCCAGACTATTTAACAATCAGATATCTGAGAATTATTTATAGCTAACTTTCTCAAAGATATTTAAATCCAAAACTGCTTAGGTTTAATATATAGATATTGAGACATTAAGGTTTCATTAGAATCACTGGATACCGTCACATTTAGTTTCATAATTTAACACAGTGCTGGACAAAATAATGAGACATAAAAAGGAAAATTTTACAATGAAAACATTGAAGCTTGTAGGAGTCCACAATGCATGTTGTAATATGCTTTGTTTAAAGATTATCAATCCATCTGTGGTTGGTACTCATCTCTGATATACTAACACCTGTCTACAGTGAAATACTTACCTCTGATGTACCTCTAGATTCAATCAATACAGGATACAGGTGAGTAACTGGTTTAAGATATGTTATAACACTGATAATTATAGAATATAATAGGGACTATCGTACAGACAAATGTAGGTCTATTATGATAAAAAGATTAATGTAGGGTATACAATTTTGTTTACTATTAGTAGGTAAAGTAGAACATTATAAGAGTAGTTGAATAGCTCACTTCCAAGATGTGCTTCGCTTGTGACGTTTCAGTACGAGGCTACATGCTAAAATGAATGAATGGTTAACTTTACTTGGTGTCCATTCTTCTAGTAGAGTTACAAATAATGTGACACATGCTAACATTTCTTTACCGCTCAGATTTAAAAGAATTGAATAGACCTTACCTTAATTCACTTGAGTAACCACAAGACAATGGCTCTAAGTCAAGGTTCTGCCTGATGTATTCATACATTTACTGTATCTTGTATATGAAGTCCAAACTCTAATTTCAAACCATCGTCTGGTGGCCACTCAAGCAAATTTATTTAAGGTTTATTTTAATATTTGTTAAGATATTTTGAATTGAAATTATATTTAATTTAATTTTCTTAAAATTGAAACTATATTTAATTTAATTTTTGCTTAAAATAATTCCCAGTGCCTAGTATAAATAATTAAAGTATTAAATGACTATAAATGGCTATAAACTTCAATGACCATAAAATACACAGCAAATCTTTGTTACACGTTTTCTAGTGTTGGTTTCAAGCAGCTTCCTAAAAAAAAGCATGAACTGTGTGAGCTGTGTTATTTGTGACGGAGCAGGCATAGCTCAGTTTGTTAGTGTGCAGCCTTCAGAGATAGAGGTTCACAGTTTGATCCTTAGGATTTTTATGTCTGTTTCATCATCTCTCTAATCCTTGTAGCTTCAGCTTTGGATACTTTTAAAACAACAAACTAATGGAGAGAGGTAAAGTGTGCACTGACAGCTCCCAATAAAACAAACTACCAGCTAAAGGAAAGCTGTTGAAACCTAATATGTTTAAAGCTGCTTGGTGAGTGTTGCTTATTTTCCACTGTGACACCCATGTCCTAAACATTCTCTCTTTAGCTATTAAATACAATTGTAAATGTCATGTCTTCAAATCAAAAAGCAGACTACAGAGATTGTGTATCTACTTGTTTAGGCTGCTGGAATCTATCAGGTTGATAGACCATGGCCTACTATAGATGAAGAAGTGTTTTGGTGTCTAATGTTGAAGGAAAGTCGGAGACTAAAAGAGTAGACATTAGCTGTTTAGCCTGTTGGAATCCTAGAAGGTTGATAAATCATGGCCTGCTGTTGAACAGGTTCTTTTCCTCTATAGAGGGAGAAGCATTTGTGACTCTAATGATGAAGGAAAGGTAAAGGCTTAAAGAAAAGAGAGCTGTTCAGTCTCTTGGATTCTGAGAAGGTGGTAAGATCCTGGCCTGCTGTAGAACAGGATTTTTTTCCTCTATAGAGGGAGAAGGGTTTTTTGAGTTTGATGTATAACTTAAAGCCAGTATTAAAAGACTCCCATATTGATCTCATCCAGGGAATTTGTTTGAAGGCATGGATAAAATGACGCACTGTACTTCCATGCAAATATCTTGTTATGTATGGTTTGTTTTGTTGTTGAACAGGTACTTGTATAAAAGGCCACTTGTGTTGATTAGTATTTACTGGTTTCTTTTTGGACTTGTATAAAAGGCAATTGGGTTGATAAGTATTTACTGGTTTCTTTTTGGTCTTGTATAAAAGGCAATTGTGTTGATTGGTTTTTACTGGTTAATTTGTGTCTTGATGCAAAGTTTTGTTGTCTGACAAGTGAATGTGTTTAGAAGGTGTTCTTTGTGGTTTATATCTTCATTACTAGCATTGTATGATCTGGTTCCTTGAAAAACGCAAGCTAAATATTCTGATAAACTTAAAATGTGTAAACCAAATAAATTAATATATAATAATAATAATAATTAATAATATGTTGAAATATATGTTTAATGCATTACTCAAACATTTAATTCGTTAATGTTTCATTTTTATGTAAAAAAGTATCCCATTTCACTAGATGACCATACTAAAAAAGTGCTCTAAGCAGTATCATATGATTATAAAGTAATACATATCTTGATTAGCACCATGACATAGGAGCTAAGTTAGTCAAAGGTCAAGGATATATCCTAGGCATTAGAGACATTTAGTTATTGAACAAAATATGTCAGTAATGTGTAAAGAACATTAGAATCATAAAAATATGATGGACTTGACACAACTCAGTATTGAACATTGTATAACATGCTATACTAGATATAAAGGAGTTCTGCTGATTAAATCTCGAGAATCAATGTCAATAACGACCTTGGGTTTTTAGGGATTAACACAAGCTGGGGTAAACAACCCCTGGGGTAAACAACCCCTGGGGCGTGCCCTATTAACCATCATCAAGGTTTGTTACTGTCAATATTGTGTGTGCAATTCAAGTGAAGTAATGTGAAGTGAAGTGACATGAAGTAATTAAGATTTTAACACTTTGATGGACTGAGCAGCTCCTGTACATAATTCAGTTAGATATACGCTTAACACAATAAATTAAGGTTTAGTACAAGAAATCAAACTCACTAAGAGATTATCTGATTAATACAAGACTTAAGTGAAGTACAAGTTTTTTTTTAAGATAAAAAAACATTGTAAGCATGCTTACCTTTATCCAATGCCTTGTTCAACGATAAAGATTCTTAAAATCTTGATTGAAAGTGGAAAAATGAATGGAATATGAAATAAGGATAAAGGAAAATGATGACTACCGATCACTGTAGAAAAGACTTGTATGAGTGAGTTTCGGGTATTGGGCTGTTTGCTTTATTTCTAATTGCAAAACTGCTGTCATCCCATGGTGACCAAAAATGGATTAACAAAACATTAGGAAAAGTTGATGCCAATACCTGAAAGTAGCACCAAAAGTACTGTACAATATAGATATATATCTGAAACATAAAGTAATACTATAGTATGGTCGATCTAGCCCTTGTGTCCCCTGAATTTTTAAATTTAGTTTAATCATTCTAGTGACTCTTTACATCAGGGCTTCATCATGTAAAAAGCACTAATTTAGTCTTGGGTAGTTCCAAGGTTTGAAGAGGAAAGAATAAAGTAATTCTAAAAATCTAAATGGAGACAAACAAGACGCTGTTGATACATGTTATAACAACCCAATGATAAGCAGCCCAATTGCCAAAAGATCTTGCAAAGTATCTGTAAGATAAGACGACAGTGCAGAGAAAAGAATGCATTGGTTCCAGACACTAGAAAGAAATTAAAGCATGAAGAAAGTCTGTTAGACACTATGATTGTAAGCCCATTGAACAATGATCTTCCAAGGCATTTCTCACACCCTTTGCTGCCTTCATGGCATACAAACTCCCTTCGCATCAGAATCAACACTACATGGCTAATTTGTGCACCCCCTAAGACAAAGTTCCTCCTGGCCGACAAGAATTTGTTGTCTACAGGATGCCCTACAGCGAGTGTGACAAAGTCTACATAAAAGAAACAGGAAGACCTGCACAAGAAAGAATTAAAAAGAGCACAAGAGATTGCCGAGCATGCACACAAGCCCAGTTATTGCCTTGGCTAGGAAGATGTTGAATGAGTAGATAGAGACCCCTATCAGTATAATCATGCGCAGAGTCAAGGAAGCCATTTTGATCCAGCTCAACCCTAATAACATTAATTGGGACAGTGGTAAAGGAGTCCCTGAAGTGTCAATACCAACAATAAGAAAACTCCCAGATTGAGACACAACAAACAAACAGCCAATCTCAGCATGAACTGACAACCAATCGAAATGTAAGATGTGCCAGCAAGTGCTACATACCATTACAAGATCAGCAGTGTAGCATGATGCAAGAAAACAGTACAGAGGAAAGAATGCTTTGGTTCCAGACACTGTAGAACATTAGAGTATGAAGAAAGTCAGTGAAACATCATGATTGCAACCCTATCAAACAAGTAATTTCCCATGGTGCATCATGATGCAAGAAAACAGTACAGAGAAAATAATGCATTGGTTCCAGACATCTGAAGGACAAAAAAGCGTGAAAACAGTGAGTGAAATTATGATTGCAAGCCTAGCTATTGAAGAAGTGCTTTCTTTGCAAGATGAAAGGAAGATGAAAATAATGTAAATCCAGACAACCTAATGGGGGAAACCGCAAGTGATAGTGTGCTGGAACAGGAAAAGACAACCCAAGATGAGCATAAATGTTGAATTAACAAAGTGAAACAAGATAGAACCTGCATGCTGGAAGCATAGGGATTTCTAATGGAAAAGCCCTCTTTTACAATATGTAATATGGTTTTTATTTGCTGAAATGGCAAAACAGTTTACAACTTAAAATATTTTCTATTTTGAAAAAAAAAAAAAAAAAAGAATATTTAACATTCTCTTTTACTTCTAACTTAATGCACAGTACAATCTGAGCAACATATTAAATTTAGTTAAACTCAAATTAAACAATAACTAGTTTATGATTTTATAATCTTTGTTTAAACAAAGTATTAAAATATTTTAAAAGTATTTATTTAATTTATACTCAATTCAACATAAATGTTTTAGATTATGAATCTGCCATTGATGAAAACCTAATTGCTATTGAGAGTAAGGTAATATTGATCTCAGTTCAGCTTCTCTTCTAATGCATTATACCTACCTGCTTCTGAAAAGTATGTGCCTTCCAAATGTTGATCATCCAGAATAGACCTTACAATGTCTATACAACAGTTTCTATTAGATTCTATAGTTATCCGTGTTGTAACATATCTTATACCAGTGTCTCACCTGTATCCTGTATTGATTGAATCTAGAAGTACACCAGAGGTAAGTATTTCACTGTAGACAGGTGTTAGTATGGGCTCATGTAATGGGGGTGTCAGCATCAAGTGTCATGTTAAAGATACCTAACATTCAGTATGGGTCCATTTAATGGTGGTGTCGGCATTGAGTGGTATGTTAACATCACCCTTTAGTCTGGGGTCATGTCATGGGAGTGTTGGTATTGAATGTCATGTGAAAGATGTTTAAACCTTTAGTATGGGCTGTCATTAATTTTACTCTTTTGGTCTCTGTCTCTGTTTGTCACAACACCAACTACTGCAAAAAATGAAGATCATGAACAATGGTGCGATAGGTCACAGACTCGGCTGGTAATTCGCTGCTAGTTAAATGATCAAATCATAATAAACTTGACTTTATAAATAAGCATGAAGATTGACTGCAGCAAACTAATTGGAATTACAAATATGTTTAGAGGTGTACAAAAAATGAGAGAGAAAAAGATTTCAAATCTACATGTACTTCATTTCTCTTCAACAATCTTGTATCAAGGAGATTGCAATCATAAAAAAGGCATAATTAGTTTAATGCAAGTTGTTATTCATGGGTAAAATGAAATACCTTGTTGATATTCCAATCCAGAGTTTGTTGCAGTCACTCTAGTTCATCTCCTGTTCAATTCGTACATTATTTTATTGATTGATTGCATGATAATGAGTAATAGAGACATACCAGCAAACCCTACCCTTTCCCCCCCCCCCCCCCCCCCTCACTATTCAATACGTTCCCTGTGACTATTGAGAAATAAAAATGTTGACACAAGGGGGGAGGGGTGAAACTACACTTACCACGCATTACATTCGTTTGAGGCATGCTGCAAATCCTTGGTAGAGGGCAAACAATAATAAATAACGTTTTTCTTTCAATTTTCAAACAATTTCCTCTATAAATTTTGGTCAAAGTAAAATTGCTTCAAAGTTCACAGAAAGGAATTTTGCTTGTTAATGATAATTAATTTGCTGATAAATTTTCATGTTTTTTTTTGTTTGCTCTCTACAAATACCTAAGCTGAGCAAAGTTAATTTTCAGATTGGATTAGAGGAAAATTAAACTGAGTGTATGTCAGTACGACTGCAATCATGTTATATGTACACTGCAGAAAAAGAGCAATACTCCTATGAACAAGAATGAAAATAGTTGTTGATTTGAAAGTACAGCATACTTTTGCACTGTAGTATGCTGCTCATAATGAAGGGACTGCATTGATTGCAATTTTAATATTTTGCAAACTAGATAAAAGCTGATACAATTTCTCCAGAGTCCAATAAATTGTGAAAATTCTGTAGTGTCTTTGCCTACAGCAATAGGATTAGTCCTACTTTGCTAGTATGCCTCAAACGAATGATCACAAGCTCCTCACCAACACAACACACTTACATTGTCTGTTGTCCATCATTGATTTTGAGAGATAAAGTTCAACCCAGTTGTAATTGACCAAAAAAAGACCAAAAAGCATTCGTTTTATGTTTTCGTCATCCTAACGTGACAGTAACACAAGATTTGCGAAATCTTTCAAAACATTTGCTGTTATACTTTGTTTGCCTCTAAGAGACTTCTTGAAGTGAAATCACTCTCACCAAACTGGTTTTTTTGGGGTGGAGAAAAATCAAAGATACAAAAAGATTTTATGAGAATCGGACACATTACTGCTCAGTTTAAAAACGTTTGACAAAACTACTTAAATAGTAGTAACCTTCAAATTATACGATTATTACTAAAATAACTACATTTTTGAAAAATTGAAAGTGAATGACACTTTGAAAATAAAATTTTTGTGATCAATTACAACTGGGTTGAACTTATTACATAGGGACGGGTGGGGATCGACTTCATTGGGGATCGACTTCATTGGGGAGGGGTGGGGATCAACTTCATTGGGGAGGGGTGGGGATCAACTTCATTGGGGAGGGGTGGGGATCAACTTCATTGGGGAGGGGTGGGGATAAACTTCAATTGGGGGGAGGGGGTGTATGCATTAAGGGGGAGGGATTGCTCTTATTGGAAGGGGAGGGGAGTGTTTGTTATGGATGTTTGGTATACCTTGGCAGATGACGAGGAGGAGCAAGGGACTTAGGAATTTTTTGGTAGGGTTGCAAATTTGGAGTTTGAATTTTTTTCACTTGTGCTGTTTTTCAGTCTTAGAAAAAGAATGAAGATGATGACTGACTTGGTAAGTTGTTTTGACTTAGAAAATTTTTGCCTTCTTTCTGGAGTTGTAAAAATGGTCTTATTGTGCATGTTGTGTTTAAAAAATAAAGTTTCACTTTGGACTTAGTGGTTTTCCTGTGTTTTTTAATGAATTCCATCTTTACCCTCTCCACGCCCTTTTTGGACTTGTAAAAAAAATACCGCCCTGAGGTCCCACCAGCACCAAGTGTCACTACCCCGGTAGACCAGGACCACGCAGTACTTACTGTTCCGACAAGAGCCATCTTATGAAACCATAACCAGGTGTTTGCTCTGATGGTGAACACTGTCGATAAGGATATCAGACTCTGAACTCTCTACAGACTCATGAGAGTACCTTGATGGTAAGCCAGCCTTTGTACTGTGAAGATCAGTGCAAGTAAGAGACTTATAAGATAACCACACCTCACTACCCATAGGTTTTACTGTACAGCAGTGATGTATGTCTTAGAGTGATGCAATCAATAGACTTAAGGCGGTATTCAGACTTCCTTAAAGTGTATATGATTATCAACCCTGGTTTGCCAAGACTAACATGAAGTTTCTAGGCTACTAACTTGTGAAAAATGAGCTGGTCTATCCCGAAAAGGAAACTACCACCATGTAATTTAATATGAAAAGCTAACCTATGCTCTGTACCCTTCAACAATTAATTTATGTTTCCCTAGAGGACTAAGGTCTATAATGTATTCTTAATCTGCTAAGGGACTGGGTCTATAATTTATTCAATTAAGTATTAATATATTCAGAGTCTGCTAAGGGACTGGGTCTATAATTTATACCATTAAGTATTAATATATTCAGAGTCTGCTAAGGGAATGGGTCTATAATTTATTCCATTAAGTATTAATATATTCAGAGTCTGCTAAGGGACTGGGTCTATAATTTATTCCATTAAGTATTAATGTATTCAGAGTCTGCTAAGGGACTGGGTCTATAATTTATTTCATTAAGTATTAATGTGTTCAGAGTCTGCTAAGGGAATGGGTCTATAATTTATTCCAGTAAGTGTTAATGTATTCAGAGTCTGCTAGGGGGCTGAGCCTATTTTTCTATATTTATCTCAAGGGAACAGGGATTATCATGTTGCTATATCATAATGACATCACATCACATTTTTTTATGGCAAAACCAGGATTCCGAATTAAGCTCAAAAAAATCTTGAATGTGCAATCTTTCTCTTCCTAATGTAAAACCAGCGTTTGCAGGGTTCATGGGCCTATATTCATGCAAAGCTGTCATGCTTATTCTCAGGTCATTATGAACCTTTGGTTTAATGCACATCATTTTATTTTTGAGAACTTGAATGCAAGGCTTTGTGTTGAGGAATCAATCGTTCCATTCAACATGCCTGCTGTGTGAGTAAGGCTTACTGCATGGTGATGTCATTACAAAATAGAACAAGTTTGAAGGTTACTTTATGAAAATCAGTGCTGAAGGAGTTGTTCGTAGAAAACTTTAGTTTAGAAATAACTAGAGTGGATTTGGTATTTGGAGCCCAATGCATGATTTAGTTGTACAACCACATTTTGTTTGGATCAAGACATGAACAGATCAGCAACATCAACATGTGTGAGTAACCGTTACTCGAGCTGCAGGGCCGTAACTAGGGGGGAGCACAGGGTGCATGTGCACTCCACATAAAAGCTGAAGGTCCGCTCATCCATATCCTTTTTTTTTTGGTTCTGCTTTCTTTGGGTTACCTTTTTTTTTGGTTCTGCTTTGTTAAAAGAAACGATCAATCGCCCGATTTTATTCGATGTGCACCCTCCCTGTAAGAGTTCTGGTTACGGCCCTGTGCTGATAACAAATCCACTCTATTAACTTTACATCAAAGTTTATTTTATTTAATGATGAGGGAGGATAGGTAAAGCCTTGGTCTTATTCCTAGTCTTAGTCAAGTTTAGTATAAGGATTTTTGTCTTATCTTATTTCCTTAGATGAGTTTTTTCACCAGCAAAAAACTTCTAAGCAGAAGTAAATAAGCCATAATGAATGAAAAAATAAAATTCAAATGTGTCTTCGTAATTTTGAATTGAATCGTGAGCAACTACATGTATGATAATTGACTTTGCCAAATGAAAAGTATATATAAGCATAATATATACCATAGTCATTGATTTTGGATCAAATGAGACTCTTTGGAATTGTACAGCTTGTGCATATAATACAAGTGCTTTGAACATAATCATTCATGGTAAAACAACTCTTGGTTTTACTTGTATTAATAGTTTTATTCCATTCAATTGTAATATTGTTTCTTGATTGTGAGGTATGGTGTTTCAATGCCATTCTCTGATGGCTCACCTTGTCTTCTATTCATTGATATTTCATTTCACATTGGCCTTGTTTGTAATCATTGATTTGTTTGCACTTTTGGCGTATTATACTCCATGATTCTGCACAGCTGAATTAATACCAAACTTTAGTCAATCAGTAATATACTAAATTGGTAAATATCGTAATATAATGATCCATTTTCAAACAGATTATGTCAAACATAATTGTGGGAAATTTAATTCAAAAGTCTGCAAATTTTGCATCACAAAATAATGTCATAAGCTTCAAATCACTAGAAGCTTTGATTATATCAAATCCTGTCAAATCATACATTTACTGTAGTTGCTCTGTGTCAATATATATTTTTTGACTTTGTTATTTAACTTACAAAACTTTTTGAATAGTTTGGAATTGAGTTGATCTCATAAATACAGTATCATTTGCCAATAATATTTTTAATTGTTCAAAGAAATTATCAAGACCTCAGTTTCATGTCATAAATTAGTGAGATATATTTGCTTTTATAATATTTAAATAGTTATTTTCTTCATTTGGTGGTCACTGTGACTTTTGAGTAATAAAAGGTTTCCACATTTTAAATTTATTTTCTTGGTTCTGCTGAATGAGCAACAAAATGGCAGCTTTTTTAGAATTGATACCATAATTTTCATATTTTCCCCCTTTTGGTTCAGCATTTTGGGGGCTCAAATAAAATGGCAGCTTATTAAATTTGGGACCTTGCCCTTCGGAAATTCCTGGCTAAGTCCACTTTGCTGAATTCATGGTATGACTCTTTTCATTTGTTTTTCTTTTAGTTTATATACTTTTTTTGTTTTTTGATAAGAGTATTTTTATTGTTATTTTTTAAATATGAAACTGAGGTCTTTTTTTGCTGGTGAAAAAACTAATTAAATTACAATCCTATGATAGAACCTTGTATATCAGTCTAGCCGAACATCATTGAACTCAAGATTAGGTCACCTAGAAATGATTCAACTTGTAGTCTTTCCAGGTTGATAATCTACTTGTATGAAAGTCTGAATGGTGTCTTGTTCAAGTCTATTGAGCACACCGCCCCTAAAGTTATCACTGTTGTACACACCCATGAATAGTGAGATATGATTATCTCTGCTCTTACTCACACTAACCTGCACAGTGTACTGGCATCCATACCATCAGCGTACTCCCATGAAATCTGCAGAGAGCCATCACCTGGTATCCTTACCTACAACCTTCACCGCCAGAGCAATCATCTGATCATAGCCTCAAGGTTAGACTCTGCCAAGAGCAGCAATGTTGTACCGCCTTTTGTGGTTTCCTGGCCTGGTGGGGCAGCTTCTGTTTGGTGCTGGTAGGACCTCGTGGGAGGTATCAAGTGTATTTCATTTTTCTGGTACAAATAATAAATGATAATAATATTAGATATAGGAGAGTGTTTCTAACTAGTGAAGGGTTCCCAGTAGATTTTGAAAGAAAAATATTTATTAAAACTAGCAGCCAATCTTAATTTGTTTCAAGTTGTGAAAATTAAAACTGCATGAGCAAAACAAATTTGTTTGGTTTTTACTGAGAACCCTTGACTAGTTGAAAAATGTTTTGATTAAGATAACAGTGCTTGACATTCACTTTTGCAGATACAAGGCAATGGGCTAGTAAGTCTATAAATCTAGTAGTTTAGCAGAGTAATCTATGAGCTCAGAATATATTTCCTGGACAATGGAATACTTTCCCTTCATAACCTTCCAAAAACCCACTAGCCTATGGTCAGGACTAGAGTGTCCTTATTTCCACTAGCCCACAGCAAAGAGTTACTAGTTCCAGACTAGTGGACTAGTGTTGGTGTCAAGCACTGGATAATTAATTGATTTGGAGTTAGTATCTAAAATGCTTTGGTGAAACACTCTCCTATATCTAATATCTGAGGCTAGAGGACTGGTTGTCAAAAGTTGTTTTCCATATTCAATAATCAATTAATTTTGCAAGGTCTTTTATGACTACATTTTCAGATTGAATAAATTCTAATTCATCTTTATCTGATAAAGTCTTGCAAGGAACTGAAACACCTTCTTGGTGATTTTTTTGTGAATACTGAAATTATGCTTGTAGTCTTTAAAATACAAAATAAAGTTAGGGATTTTTTAAATCTTACTGTCATTGCAGTGTGAGAAAATTCTTTGAATCAAGATGATTTGTAAACAATGAAAAGAATATTCCTACGGTGTACAAAAGTATCTGTGAAATAAACTTATCTGCAGGGTTCAAAATAGCAGGCAACATGCAATCCCATTTTTCTGATTGCAGTTAGTAATAAGAAAAAAAATTCACATAGGATTTTGAGAATAAAATGGTGAAAGAATTTTACAGTCAAAATTTACTTGTCCTGCACAAACATTTGTGTTATTTTGAGCCCTGCATGTTACCAGTCCTCTAGCCAAAAACATAATTTTTTACTATTTAATTTTTTCTTTGAAATCTTAAAGCTCTTTTTTTACCCCTAGGCCTAGGTAAAGCTCTGAAATGCTTTCAGATCCATCTTCAAAAATTTTTGTAGTTTTTGAAAACTCTCTCACAAAATGTTTCTTTTAAATGCATGTCTTTTTGTCGTCTTTTCTTTGACATTTCTGTCTATACAAGATATACTTTTCTCCTAGGCCTAGAGGTAGTAACTTTTCATTTTTCCCCAATTTTTTAATTTCTGAAAAATGCTAAATTTTTTTTTTTTTGGTTAGAAATTTCTGGATGTTTCTAGATTTCAATCTCTAAACCATGTTATTCATGTTAATATCCTTGGTGGATGATTCCTGTCATCAGTACTGATTGACTTGATCTTGATGGTGCTACATCATCTCATAAGTCTTTACAGCACAACAGATTGGTATAACTGAATATGACAGATATGGTGTAGCTAGAAAGAAAAACAGAATGTAACTGTCAATATCTGTAACCCTTTTTAATTGACACACATGAGATAGGATCAAATGGCAAAATCAGATGTTTGAAAACAGGAGTAAGCATGCTGCAGTGATGTGACCTTGGTTCGATATCTGTGTCGTATGTGAGTAGAGTTTGCTCATTGTATTTCTCCTGTGCTTCAAGGGTTTTTCTCTGGATGCTCCACCCTCTCTCCACAAAATCAACTTCTAAATTCCAATTGGAATTCAGTTGATAAAGAGCCACTCTTTACAACTGCCACTGTTAAATCCCATTTATTTTTTATTACTTATTGAATGCTAGTCTTACACCAAGACTTTGATTGTCTTTTTGATCACCCTTGGATGAACCCTAATGAGAATTCCAATTGCTGGGATAAGTTGCAAACAATGAATCAAGTTGAACATCAGATACAAGATACACATATTCCATCATGTATGGACCCCTTGCACTGAGTCCCAAGAGGAATAAGTGTTCTTGGGAACATAACAAATGGATTTTTTTTGCATAAGCAAAGATGGCCTATTGTATTGTCCCCCAGAACAATTCCTCTAGGAAATCAAGGGGTCTGTTGCTATGTATGCGAAGTACCTTAATATTAACATGATATCAAGTAGCTAAACTTACTTACTTGTCTGTCATTTATCTGCTGGCTAGAACTTGACAGCATCATCACTATGACAACATAATGCTTGGCTGAGAGGCTGACAAACTGTTGAAAAAAGTCAAAGAGATCTGGTGAGTGTTGACTACAGTGAGCTAAGTTCAGATTGATATCAGTAAAACAGGCTCCTAGTAGGCCGACGTGCAGTCAGAGATCATACACAAGCTTGTTTACAAGGAGACAGCATGGTAAACCATGATAAGAATATACCTCCTCAGCTCAGGCATAATGTTTTCCCATTTCATTTAGTTTAAAACAATGATTGTTTATCGATTGTACACAAGAAGATACATGAATCAAGGGAATTACACATGGTCTGAAATGATGGGAAAACATTATGCCTGAGCCAATGAGGTTAATTGGGACTCCTTTTACTCTGCAGCTGAATTGATAGCTCTGATACTTCTGCTTTCCAAATATTTTATAAACCAGTGATTATTCCATAACATATCCAGTATTTGGCTGCTATTTATTGTTGTTTTGATTCTAAAAAATACAATTTTTCCCACTTTTCTTTGCGCTGTTGCTTTTCTGTCCCCCTCCCTTTACCATGGTTCTTAGCATTTGAAACAATATTGTTTGCATTTGAGGTCATAATAAAATAGAGCAACAAAATACGAGAGTTTGAATCATTCCTTAAAACAATACTTTGCTTGGAAACCGTTGTTATTGTAAGAGAGGTGCTATGTATTGGTAAACTTACTTGTTTATCATGTTTGCAGACTGTCCAGGCCTTGACAACATCATCACTATGACAACATGATGCTTGGCTGACGATGTTGACAACCTGGTGAAAAAAGGCAAAGATATTGATTTTAGTTCATGCGGCATTCCCTTGAGTATTATTTCTTTGTGTAATGGCTGTGCATGTGTTGTTTTTACTTTGCAAATAAGGTAAAGGTCTAACCAATAATAAAATATAGGTGAAATTCATGCTCATTTTCTTTTACTAACATCTGTTCTTACAGTTTGACTACTATAACTGGGCCCACCTAGACAGCGAGAACCAATCATATTGTAGAATGAAAACAATACAATCCAACATCAGGATCAAATTACGATTCTCATGCTGCCTAGGTTTCTAATTGGCTCCACTACCCAAAGCTGGAATGCATTGTTTTCATTCTACATTTTAATTTGTTTTCTTGTCTAACTGTTCAAGTGGTCCCAGTTACAGTAGTTGCACTGTAATCAATACAAAAACAAACAAAAAACTAATTTCGAATGGATGCATTTCTATATCCTATAACATAGCTAATAGTTTAACTTACTTGTCTGTCATACATCTGCTGGCAATAGCTTGATGCAATGTAGTATCATCACAATCTAATGGTGACACATACCAATACTTGTCATCAAGCTGTTGAAAAAGTGAAAGAGATGTGTGTTTAGAAACCTGAATCAATTATAGATATTAGTTGAAATGATTATATTACCAGTTAAGACTAAATGGTATAAATGTTCTTTAATGCATAATCCATGTCAATCCTTCAGTCCTGTCAGTATACAGTACTGGTCAGCAGTAGACCATGCTGTAAAGTGGGAACCCTGTGGTTGTCTGACATCTACCATGTTGGTTTTGAGAAATAAAAGCCCATAGAGTGCCTCAACAAAGCATTGTATAACTAACTTATGTATTAAATTGTTCTGCAGAGTAATATACATACCTGATGATTAGTAATAAACTGCTGCTTGGGATATGAACAACATTTTCGTGGCAACAAGGTGAGTCCATATTGTTATGAAGGTCACAGGATCATCAAGTTGATATTCAGATCGACATCCATACAGTAACAAGGTGAGTCCATATTGTTATGAAGGTCACAGGGTCATCAGGTTGATATTCAGGTCAACATCCATACAGCAACAGTGTGAGTCCATATTGTTATGAAGGTCACAGGGTCATCAACAGGTTGACTTGCAGTTCTATACTCATAGACAACATTGTATCAAGTGTTTTTGCTGCTTGTTTTAGTGCAGTATTCCCATCATTACCAGATTAATACTGAAGTATTCCATTATATATTGGTTAGAGTCAAGATGCAGTATGGTAATGAGGTTCAGATGTCAGATATCGGCAGCCATCTTGTTACATATCACTGGACAGTTTTATGGAGTATTTCACGTGTAAGTTATACTTTTAAGACTGCAATACAAAGAAAGATAAATCATTAGGACATTAATATTTAGGATTTTCATGGTTCTAACGAAGGAGGGGAGGTTTTAAAATTTCACGAACCAAGTTTCGTGTAACGATGATGACCAAAGTTTCAAAATATGGAAAAAATGAAAATATACTCAAATTAAGCTTACAAACTGTTTGAAAACTTTCTAAAATTACATATTTGTGGCAAATTTAATTGTATTTTGCCAGAAAAAGTGAAATTCTTAGAGTTCAAAGCCAACACGTGTCGTGGAGGTCAATCGAACTTTCGAAATCTACAAACTGGTTAAAAATACGGAAAAACGCCAGAATAACGCAGAAAAACACAATAATTCTTACCTTTCATAGTTCTCGTGTCCTTATCTCTCTGTTAGATGGAGCACGAGCTAATAAAATGTTTTTGTTCTTGTAAAAACTTCTCTTTATATTTCCACAGATTGACACACGTCGAACTGCGAAGGAAGCAAGATTCAAATGGCACAAGTCACACCAAGAGACTGGATACTAGCATTTTACACAGGGATCCCACAAAAATCTTGATTTTTTGGTGAAAATGCGACGGTTTTCGAGCAATGTTTTTTGCCCAAAACATGAAAAATGACCAGAAAAGGATATATTCGTATCCTACGGAGAATAAAAACCCGAAAAAACGCTTATTTTAGGCAAAAAACACCATTATGTTAATTAGTCACGTGACCAGTCACGTGACCCTTAATTTTCTGTTTTTTAAGGCGTGATTTTTAAATTTTCATAACAAAAAAAAAATAATCGGGGGTTTGAAATAATCCTTTCATTGGAATTCATTAGATCACGCAGTTGATAATAAAAGAACATCGAACCTTTATTGTGTGATATTTATTGTCTGACCCATAAAAATAAAAAATAAAAGAAATAAAACAACAGCTGAAAAATATCCTTTAATGTCTAGACTCCACCCGACCAAAAATAAAATACACCCAAAGACAAAGAGGAACAAACAAAGATTTCAAGAGTTAAAAACTTTATTAACTCATGCGGCTTCGCCAATTCGCGCGCCTGATTTCAGTTTAAGTTACTTTCACAAGTTGAAACGTTTAGCTTAAACTTGCTCACACTAGCTATACTCGTGCCGGCAAACGAAACTTCGCGAAGAAGTTTTAGAACGAGATTATGTCGTGTTTCACTCCCTTGAATCTTGTCTCTCAACGACGTTGAAAACAAGTTTTAGCAAAACGTTTTAGGCGTATAACAGGAGCTTTATTTCTTGAAGCAAAACAGCACAGACAAACCGTTTGATACTAGTAAATATGCGCATTAATGTTTTTCCTTTATTTCAGTTTGAATAAGTGTTTTCAAGCGTAGAATAAAACATTTACCCGAGGGAATAACACGTGCTTACACAACGACCAATGTAATCAAATACATGACGTCATATTTGCGTGAATACAGTAGAAACCCGTGGACGGTTTGTTTCTTCTTTGGAGAAAAAAGGGTCCGTGCGTTCTAGTCACGTCATTCCCTCAATCATCATTTTTTTCTTTCATATAACCAGTATTCTTTCTCACGACAAGAAAAGAAGCAAGCCTCAAAGAATCTAGCACTTTATAAATCAATGTCTTCATTGTTCATTTGTCAATCCTTTGAGTATTACTTCTTTGTTTCTTGGTGACGGTCAGGGTGTTAATGGTATTGATTGCTCACGATTATCCTGAAAACGAGCAGAACAGTAAAATACAAAAGAAGTCACAGCCTTCATCATATCGGAATTCGTGACATTTCTTTTATTTTGTCCTGTAAGACTCGCAGTCAAGAGGCTCAAGGCTCTAATCACGCTGTGAGCATGGGTGTGTGATTTGGGGGGATGGGGTGGGGTGTAGTGACGACTGAGATTTTGTATTTTTTAAAAAATAGTTTAATGAAATTCACTTGATTTTGAATCTTTTACAGTCGTTGTATATACAAAATTTAATCTCTTTTATTCTCCTATCACTCTATTTACCTTTTATCTATAACTCTCATAGTTTTGTCAATCTGCTCTGCTCTGCTCTGCTCTGCTCTGCTCTGTTCTTTTTCTTCTTTCCTTTTCTTTCTTTTCATTTATGTTACTTTCCTTTTAAAGCTTTTCTTATTTTTCTATTCTTATTTTTTTCTTATTTTTTTCATTACAAAAACTAAGCGCCTCTTGTGTCCATTTTTTGTTGTTTGTCTCCTTTCTCTCTCTAATTACAATTTTCTTCTTGTCTTGATTTCTGTTGTCCTTTATTCCGTCGTTCTTCATGCCCATCAGCTGCTGAGAGTAATTAACATAGCAATATAAACCTATTTATTTTTGTCGTGATTCACATGATTAATATATTTCATAACCAAAACAGAACAGGGAACAAGGAACAACGCATAGGAAACAGAAATATCGAGGACCTTCCATAAAAGACAGCGGTAGAGGATAGGAAGGGAGGTTTTAACACTGTTAATGTGCTGCCTCTTACAGTACCTTTCATTAGCAACGTCGATATCCCTACACAATATGGTCCATCTTCTGTGCTTCAAGTGATTATCCAACATGGATTCATAACAATCAACTCCTTCATTCAAGTATCTGGCCGTGATGTACCTGTCATTAAAAAACATCATAGTAGAAGATAAGAAATATTTATCTCATTTATCATCTATCCAATCCCATGAACTCACAAACAATCCAAAAAAAATTGGATGGGATTGGATGACACCCACCATCCATTCATCCAATCCAATTAAATCACATTAGTCCATTCTTACTCCACACACCATCCATCCAATCCAATTAAATCACATTAGTCCATTCTTACTCCACACACCATCCATCCAATCCAATTAAATCACATTAGTCCATTCTTACTCCACCCCGCCCATCATCCATCCAATCCAATTAATCACATTAGTCCATTCTTAATACACTCAACATCAATCCAATCCAATAAGCCTGAAGCGAGAAGATGTTTTACCCCGTCTCTAGACCATATTCCTTGACAATATTCCATATTCCAGCGAGGTCGGAAATTAATTTTTCCGAATTTAATTCCAAAGGCTTTCGCCCGGAATAACCTCGTTCTCAAGCACTACAACTTACCTATATTATCTTCTCATATTCCTTGACACACTGCTTTTGTTCTTTGATTATGACTATTGTTCCTAAGGAATCAAAAATTTTAATATGAAAGAATTTCAAAAACTATTATGGTATACAGTCGGGGGGAAAACGTCATTTAGCTTCAGTCTTATTAAATCACATTAGTCCATTCTTACCCCATCCATCATCCATGCAATCCAATTAAATCACATAAGTCCATTCTTACTCCACCCATCATCAATCCATCTTATCCAATTAAATCACATTAGTCCATTCTTACTCCACCCATCATCAATCCAATCCAATTAAATCACATTACTCCATTATTACTGCAATCACAATCAATCCAATACAAAATAAATCACATTAGACCATTATTACTCCACCCATCATAAATCCATTCAATCCAACTAAACCACAATAGTTCATTCTTACTACAGCCTTTATCTAATCCAATCCAATTAAATCACATTAGTCCATTCTTACTCCACCCATCATCCATCCAATCCAATTAAATCACATTAGTCCATTCTTACTCCACCCATCATCAATCCATCTTATCCAATTAAATCACATTAGTCCATTCTTACTCCACCCATCATCAATCCATCTTATCCAATCAAATCACATTAGTCCATTCTTACTCCACCCAACATCAATCCAATCCAATTAAATCACATTAGTCCATTCTTACTCCACCCTACATCAATCCAATCCAATGAAATCTCATTAGTCCATTCTTACTCCACCCACCATCAATCCAATCCAATTAAATCACATTAGTCCATTCTTACTCCACCCACCATCAATCCAATCCAATTAAATCACATTAGTCCATTATTACTCCTCCTTGCCCATCATCCGTTTATCCAATCCCTTTAAATCACATTAGTCCATTCTTACTCCTCCCCGCCCATCATCCATTTATCCAATCCAATTAAATCACATTAGTCCATTCTTACTCCACCCACCACAAATCCAATCCAATTAAATCACATTAGTCCATTCTTACTCCAACCATCATCCATCCATCCAATGAAATCACATTAGTCCATTCTTACTCCACCCATCATCCATCCAATCCAATTAAATCACATTAGTCCATTCTTACTCCACCCACCATCAATCCAATGCAATTAAATCACATTAGTCCATTCTTACTCCACCCATCATCCATCCAATCCAATTAAATCACATTAGTCCATTCATACTCCAACCATCATCCAATCCAATCCAATGAAATCTACATTAGTCCATTCTTACTCCACCCATCATCCATCCAATCCAATTAAATCACATTAGTCCATTCTTACTCCACCCATCATCCATCCAATCCAATTAAATCACATTAGTCCATTCTTACTCCACCCATCATCCATCCAATCCAATTAAATCACATTAGTCCATTCATACTCCAACCATCATCCAATCCAATCCAATTAAATCACATTAGTCCATTCTTACTCCACCCATCATCCATCCAATCCAATTAAATCACATTAGTCCATTCTTACTCCACCCATCATCCATCCAATCCAATTAAATCACATTAGTCCATTCTTACTCCACCCATCATCCATCCAATCCAATTAAATCACATTAGTCCATTCATACTCCACCCATCATCCAATCCAATCCAATTAAATCACATTAGTCCATTCTTACTCCAACCATCATCCATCCAATCCAATTAAATCACATTAGTCCATTCTTACTCCACACACCATCCATCCAATCCAATTAAATCACATTAGTCCATTCTTACTCCACCCATCATCCATCCAATCCAATTAAATCACATTAGTCCATTCATACTCCACCCATCATCCAATCCAATCCAATTAAATCACATTAGTCCATTCTTACTCCACCCATCATCCATCCAATCCAATTAAATCACATTAGTCCATTCATACTCCAACCATCATCCAATCCAATCCAATTAAATCACATTAGTCCATTCTTACTCCACCCATCATCCATCCAATCCAATTAAATCACATTAGTCCATTCTTACTCCAACCATCATCCATCCATCTAATCCAGTTAAATCACATTAGTCCATTCTTACTCCAACCATTGTTTCGTTTATTGACGAAATGTTACAAGCTACGGTTTCAGAACTAATTCTCTTCTGCAGTTATATACGAGTTGGTTCGAAATCTAAAAAATGCGAAGCAAAATAAAGCGTTACTTGTGTAGAAAAATATATATAAAGTTTAAGCGATCTGACTTACCCGGTAACTTGCTCTGAAACTCGACGAACTGAATTTAAATTAGCGTCACTTACTTATATACAAATGCGACTTAATCCGAGGCAAGCTACTCGTGCGTGCGTGCAGAAAGGAATCTATTATTTTCGAAATCCGAGCTCACCAAGACGACTGGAACATGGCCGATGACGTTAAGAACCAAAGACGAGCAGCTAAAGGCAAGTTTACCAGAAAATTAAACGAAGTAAAGAAGGCTATCGACGAAGATTGTGGAGTAGAAATAGTCAAGAGAAATTACGACGAATTGGTTGAAACCTGGAAGACCGTTGAGTTAAAGCACGATGTTTATACCACATTCCTGACTGATGAAGAGGTAGAAGCCGGTGACACATGGATTCTGGAATTGCAAGATTTGTTCAGCGACGCTATGAAACGCCAGAATCAATACGAGAAGAAGAAAACGTCTACCGATAATGAAGCCAAGGAACAAGAAGAAAAGAAGCAAGCGGTTCTTAGAGAAGAAGAGAAATTTCAACGAATGTTAGATCAAGCGTATGTGAGAAGGAGTAGTGCCAAAGCAGTCTTTGGACAAGCTATAAATATTGTGAAATATTCGTCGCTTGCAGCCCTCAAGGTAGCCAAGAAAGAATTAGATGAAGCCTTTGCCGACTGCAAGAAAGCAAACAACGAGTATCTCAGCCTGCTACCCAGAGAAAGTGCCACTCTAGAAATCACGTGGATAGTCGCTATACAGAATATGTACAGTCAAGCTGCTGAGGAAGTTGAAACAAAGTTGACAGAAGAACTAAGTATTCAGGAGACAGCAAAGATGAATAATCTACGGTTGGAAAAAATAAAGATGCCGAGATTCGAAGGAGAATTAAGAGAATATCCGAGATTTAAAGCAGATTTCCAGAAACAAGTTATGACAAGTTTATCAACAGAAACCGCTCCATATACGCTAAGATCCTGTCTTGGCAAAGAACCTTTGGGCGTGGTTAAAAGCGTGGATGATGACATCCACCAAATATGGAAACGCCTAGACGAGAAATATGGTGACCCATCGAAAATCGCTGATGCTATCATAGATACCATACGCAAGGTAAGACCGATAAGAGATGGAGAGAGTAAGCGATTGATCGAATTTATTGATGTCGTGGAAGATGGCTTCAGAGACCTTAAGAGACTTGACCTTGAAGTCGAAATGACAACTACTAGTTCTGTTAGTATAATCGAGAAAAAACTGCCTGCCAGTGTGAGAAAAGAATGGGCTAAGATGGTGACGGATGATGACAGTAAAGTTGAAAGAGTTAACAAGTTCCCTAGTTTGTTGCAGTTTTTACTAAGCCAGAAGAGAGCGATAGAATACGACGCAGCTGAATTACGTACAAGCAACACTTCATACAAATCAGCAGCCCATCATGTAGTAGCTAAAGAACAAGATACTCGCCAACCAGGAGAGAGACAACAGCGTTATTCTGATGGAAAGATTTCCCAGAAGTGCTTGTTACATGACAACGCGGATCACTGGACAGATGAATGTCGTATTTACTTATCTAAGCCGTACAGCGAGAAGAAAGATCTAATAAAGACGAAAAAAGCATGCTGGTCATGTCTTAAGCCAGGACACTTGTTCCGAGACTGCAAAAGAAAAAAGAACTGTGGAGAAAGTGGTTGTACCAGACGACATCACAAGACACTTCACAATCCTGAAGAAAGTCAGAACAGTACTGAGGAACCTGTAAGTAACCAACACAGCAAAACACAAGATGAAGAGACACCAAAAGGTAAACGTGCCACGTCCTGTGACAGCTTAGCAGAAGAAACTTGCCTCCTACTTTTTCAAAAAATTCCAACACCTAAAGGAGACGTAAATGTCATGTGGGACAGTGGAGCATCATTATGTTTCATTACCAACGCCAAAGCTGAAGAACAAAGATTGCCAAGCAAGAACGCGCAATTGACTATCATCAAAGTTGGGGGTAAGACGGAGACGATCGACTCTAAAAGGTACAAACTTCATCTGATAGACAAGCAAAGATGTGTGGTAGAGATAGATGCATTCGGGATAGACAGAATCACATCGGACATCCATAGCATCGACGTCGAAGGAGCAGTACATTTATTCAAAGATATCAAGAGAGATGACATAGCAAGGCCTGAAGGATCTGTAGATGTTCTAATTGGTTACGAGTATGCTGCATTTCATCCAGAACCAGAGCAAAAGGTGGAACATTTGATGTTACTGAAAAACAGATTTGGACGATGTCTTGGAGGTAGACACCCACTTCTCAAGGAAGTCAAAGAGACGCGTAGCCAACACGTACTTGGAGGAGTTCATCATGTTAGTCAGGTAAAGCCCAAAGTAGACTTAGAAGATTTCCACAAGATCGAGAATCTTGGGATCGAGTGTACTCCTCGTTGTGGCGGCTGTAAATGTGGAAAGTGCCCTCCTGGATCGAAGGACTATACGCTAAAAGAAGAACGAGAACTGAAGTTAATTGAACAAAACTTGAAATTCAACAATGAAGAAAACACATGGACCGCAGATTACCCTTGGATAAGAAATCCAGCTGAATTACCAGATAACAGGAAAGCAGCAATGGGATTGTTGATGTCTACAGAGAAAAGATTAGTCAAGAATCCAGAACATGCTAAAGTCTATCAAGAGCAAATAGATGATATGATAAACAGAAATGTCGCCAGAAAGCTCACTGCAGAAGAGATGAGACATTACAAAGGACCAGTCCACTACATTTCGCATCACGAGGTTCTTCGTCCAGATTCCAAGTCCACCCCTGTACGAATAGTATTTAACAGTAGCGCTAACTACATGGGTCATGTTTTGAATGAGTATTGGGCCAAGGGACCTGACCTGCTTAATAATTTGCTTGGAGTTCTCGTCAGATTTAGAGAAAATGAAACAGCAATTACTGGAGACATCAAGAAAATGTACCACACAGTCAAGATTGGCATCAAAGATCAGAACACTCATCGATTCTTGTGGAGAAATATGGAGAAGGATAGAGAACCCGACACCTACGTTATTCAGAGAGTATCGTTTGGAGACAAACCCGCTGGTACAATAGCTACTGTAGCCTTGAGAAAAACCGCAGAGATGTCATCAACAGAGTATCCTCAAGCAGCAAAGACCATCACAAGCAATACCTATATGGATGACATCATTGACAGCGTCAAAAGCAAGGAAGAGGCTAAATCTCTAACAACAGACATAGAGACTCTCTTGAGGAAAGGAGGATTTCAAGTCAAGTATTGGACGTTCTCACGTGAATCTAATCAAGGTGACGATAAACCGCTTTTACAAGACGAAAGAAATTCAAGTTCAGAGAAAGTTCTTGGTGTGGTATGGAGTCCCGTCAAAGACCAGTTCTACTTTAAAGTGCGTCTAAATTTCTCCCCGAAGAAGAAGAAGTTAAGAACAGAACCCGATTTGAGTGTCAAGCAGATTCCTGAAAGAGTTCCAGAGCCGTTGACAAAGAGAATGATTTTGTCACAAGTTAACGGGATCTATGATCCCCTGGGACTTGCTGGTCCGTTTACTGTGAAAGCAAAGATGCAGATGAGAAGGCTATGGCTGAATGATCCAAAACTTGATTGGGATGATCCTATTCCAGATATGTTCCAAAGTGAATGGTTGCAAATCTTCAAGCACCTTTTTGGTATGGAGAAAATATCGTTCAACAGATGTATCAAGCCAAGTAATGCTGTTGGTGATCCTTCCCTAGTCATTTTCAGCGATGGATCTCAAGAAGCTTATGGTGCATGTGCCTACGCCAGATGGGAAATGCCAGAAAATACGTTTGAGAGTAATCTAATCATGTCGAAGAATCGCCTGACCCCAGTAAAGAAGATGTCAATTGATAGAATTGAATTGTGTGGAGCAGTTCTAAACAAGCGTCTAAAGGTCTTCATAGAGAAAGAATCAAGATACAACTTTGTGAAATTCTACCATCTTGTGGATTCGCAAATTGTGCAAGCTATGGTCCAGAAAGAATCATACGGATTCAATACGTTCGCTGGCACGCGCATAGGTGAAATTCAAGAAAAGACAAATCCCTCTGATTGGTATTGGATTGACGGAGAACTGAACATCGCAGACTGGTTAACACGTGGCAAGAAACCTGATGAACTAGATGTTGACAGTGCCTGGCAAAAGGGACCAGAATTCTTGGAGTTACCAGTAAGTGAATGGCCAATAACCCAGAAACCCACAAGCATAATTCTCCCAGAGACAGTTCAACCTGTTATGATGGCACAAAACATCCAATCAGATACGTTAGAAGTAAGAATCAACATCGAGCGATTCTCATCCATCCAACTAATCCAGTTAAATCACATTAGTCCATTCTTACTCCAACCATCATCCATCCAATCCAATTAAATCACATTAGTCCATTCTTACTCCTCCCACCATCAATCCAATCCAATTAAATCACATTAGTCCATTCTTACTCCAACCATCATCCATCCATTCAATCCAACTAAACCACAATAGTTCATTCTTACTACAGCCTTTATCTAATGCAATCCAATTAAATCACATTAGTCCATTCTTGCTCCAACCATCATCCATCCATCTAATCCAGTTAAATCACATTAGTCCATTGTTACTCCATCCAACATCCATCCAATCCAATGAAATCTCATCAGTCCATTCTTACTCCACCCATCATCCATCCAACCCAAATAAATCAAATAAGTCCATTCATACTCCAACCATCATCCAATCCAATCCAATTAAATCACATTAGTCCATTCTTACTCCACCCATCATCCATCCAATCCAATTAAATCACATTAGTCCATTCTTACTTCACCATCATCCATCCAATCCAATCCAATTAAATCACATTAGTCCATTCTTACTTCCACCCATCATCCATCCAATCCAATTAAATCACATTAGTCCATTCATACTCCACCCATCATCCATCCAATCCAATTAAATCACATTAGTCCATTCATACTCCAACCATCATCCAATCCAATCCAATTAAATCACATTAGTCCATTCTTACTCCACCCATCATCCATCCAATCCAATTAAATCACATTAGTCCATTCATACTCCACCCATCATCCATCCAATCCAATTAAATCACATTAGTCCATTCTTACTCCACCCATCATCCATCCAATCCAATTAAATCACATAGTCCATTCATATTCCACCCATCATCCAATCCAATCCAATTTAAATCACATTAGTCCATTCTTACTCCAACCATCATCCAATCCAATCCAATTAAATCACATTAGTCCATTCTTACTCCACCCATCATCCATCCAATCCAATTAAATCACATTAGTCCATTCTTACTCCACCCATCATCCATCCAATCCAATTAAATCACATTAGTCCATTCATACTCCACCCATCATCCATCCAATCCAATTAAATCACATTAGTCCATTCATACTCCACCCATCATCCAATCCAATCCAATTAAATCACATTAGTCCATTCTTACTCCACCCATCATCCATCCAATCCAATTAAATCACATTAGTCCATTCTTACTCCAACCATCATCCATCCAATCCAATTAAATCACATTAGTCCATTCTTACTCCACCCATCATCCATCCAATCCAATTAAATCACATTAGTCCATTCTTAATCCACTCAACATCAATCCAATCCAAAAAGCTGAAGCGAGAAGATGTTTTACCCCCGTCTCTAGACCATATTCCTTGACACACTGCTTTTGTTCTTTAATTAGGACTATTGTTCCTAAGGAATCAAAAATTTTAATATGAAAGAATTTTAAAAACTATTATGGCATAGAGTCGGGTGAAAAACCTTATCTCGCTTCAGGCTTATTAAATCGCATTAGTCCATTCTTACCCCATCCATCATCCAATCCAATCAAATTAAATCACATTAGTCCATTCTTACTCCACCCATCATCCATCCAATCCAATTAAATCACATTAGTCCATTCTTACTCCACCCATCATCCATCCAATCCAATTAAATCACATTAGTCCATTCTTACTCCACCCATCATCCAATCCAATCATATTAAATGACATTGGTCCATTCTTATTTCGGCCCACCCATCATCCATCCATCCAATCCCATTAAATCACATTAGTCCACTCTTAGTCCATTTAAAACTTAAGTTGAAAATTGACAAACTTACGAAGAATTATATGTCTAAGGGGGTATGCTCATAATTCTATGACCTACGGAATCCAGACCCTCTTGAGTTTTATCTTCAGTGAATCAAACTCAAGAGTGCATTCTGATTAGAATTGACTGATAAAGAACTTCCTGTGACTTGACAGTCATTTTATCATGTTGCATTAAATATGGCTATGAATTGTGAATAGAAAGATCAAGCAAAGAAAACTAAAACAGGGAAGTGAAGCTTACAAGTTGGACCAGAAGGTGGTCAGAGGCATGGTTTACTGCCAACAACAAACAAGCATTATTTAACAGAGACTCTCATAGGACAATTCCAGTGAATATTATCTTGCTCTTAATATAAAGAAATAGAATAGTTTATATGCACGCACATAGTAGTTAGCATTGAGCGTGAGCTTAAGTGTCATGCATTGTTTAATTTCTTTCTATTAAATAATTGGATTTGTTATTTCATTCAATCCCTGATGATGTGCCAATTGGCACGAACAGCTTGGATATTTAAAAAAAAAAAAAAATTCCACTTTGATTTTTGATAAATATGACAACTACATACAACATACTTGATTTCATAAAACAAAATAATTGAAAAACATTTTCTTGAACATTTGAATGTTTTCCCTGTACCTTTACAGTTGAAATCCAATTGCCTTAGTCAGTCCATTTAGATTTAAAGGCACGGGAAAAGTTGTCTCTGATTGGCTGAGCGGGAATTTTATTATCGCTCGGGAAGAGCAATTGAGATCGGCTTATTGTAAGTTTGATTGACAGAAGCTAAAATGCCAGAAGTCATGGGTCAGTAGGTCACAACAATTATGAAAAGTGCTGTCAATCACATCAAATCTATAAGTCCATTTTTTGTTACCCCTCTACAGTTATATCACATCCAATCTATTTGCCCATTTTGTACTCCATCAATCCATCCATCCATCTAATCAATTGAAATACCATCCAAGCTATTAGAGTGCACTCTACTCCCCTGTGTACTGAGGCTAATATAAACCTTCTTTCCCAACACTTGCTATGCACTCCCATAACGCTTAGCACAAACGTAAAGTAAAATACTTGCCAGATTGTTGTTCAGTCCTCCATTTTAGTGATTCACTTGTACCTTTGCTTTATCCAAACAGAAGTCCAAATACTGAAAGAACAGAACATGATCCAAGTTAGGGCAATAATATCAAATTTATTTAGTAAACTTATGGCTGTTAAACAGCCCCTCCCTCCCCCTCCTCCCCCCAAGTGGTGAAGGGAATGGCCAACCTGACAAGGCAGGTTTATGCATATTGGCCGAAGAAGAAAAGTTTAATACTGTACATTTGCAAAATTTAAAATTTTTGCTTTATGTTGGGATAGCATGAAAGCTGTGTGACTGAATGATTTGCTCCATGCATGGATCGTACTGATGGACAACTGCATGTACACACGTCTCTGTTGTTACGCCACTACCTATCAACTCCAGGCCCGTAGCCAAGGGGGTTCGGGGGTTCGGGGGGTTCGGGGGGTTCGGGGGGTTCGGAGGGTTCGGACAAACCCCCCACACACAGAAAAGGTCCGGTGTCCACATGGTATTTGAATTAATATACTTTCAAATCGCCTATTTGCTAATCAAGAATTTAAGACGCTTTCCTCTTCTCTCTTTTTTTTTTTGGTTCGCGGATTGCCTGCCACGCAATGAGGTCATTCATGAGGTCCCCGACATGAAGAAAACGAACCGCCCCGATTCTAAGGCTGCCTACGGACCTGAAATCCCCCTGGAACTGCAGGATATCAGTGAACCTACCATCTCATTGCATTACACTAATAAATTAACCATTAGATTTTGTAATGTATTGTCCTGTTTCCCTTAAAAGTATCATCGTGTAGTTAAAGTAATTTTGTCCTCTATTAGATACTCCGTACAAGCTCCAATAGTCCTTATCACAGTTCCCTGTGTCATCTTGAAAGGTAGCCATGCCTTTGCATAAAAGCTAGATGAACGGTTAGCTTGCAATGATAGAGACATGTGAATAATTGTCCAATGTTTTCAAAAGGTCTTTATCATTGCAAGCTAACCGTTCATCTAGCTTTGATGCAAAGGCATGGCTACCTTTCAAGATGACACAGGGAACTGTGAAAGGAAGTATTAAAAATATTCATCTCTATCATCAAACATGAATAGACAGATCAGATCTACTTACTATTTCACAGGTTATGAAAGTAAAACAAAAACAAGTCGATAAAGAAAAATATTTTTGAAAATAAAAAACTAATTCCAGCCTTTTTCAATGTGTTTGAAATGTTAAAAATCAAAGAGACATTGCAGAGACCATCAATTCCAGATGTCAGACAGCATAAAGAATGAGAAATCATTGGTAGAATGTCAAACAGTAAGAATGATCGACAATTGAATGGAAGAATGTCAGACAATAAGAATGAGAATGAAATGGTAGAATGTCAGACACTAAGAATGAGTATTAAATGGTAGAATGTCAGACAATAAGAATGAGAATGAAATGGTAGAATGTCAGACAATAAGAATGAGAATTAAATAGTAGAATGTCAGACAATAAGAATGACAATGAAATTGTAGAATGTCAGACAGTAAAAATGAGGATTAAATGGTAGAATGTCAGACAATAAGAATGAGAATGAAATAGTAGAATGTCAGATAGTAAAAATGAGAATTAAATGGTATAATGTCAGACAATAAGAATGAGAATTAAATGGTAGAATGTCAGACAATAAGAATGAGAATGAAATGGTAGAATGTCAGACAACAAGAATGAGAATGAAATAGTAGAATGTCAGACAATAAGAATGAGTATGAAATGGTAGAATGTCAGACAATAAGAATAAGAATGAAATGGTAGAATGTCAGAAAACAAGAATGAGAATGAAATGGTAGAATGTCAGACAATAAGAATGAGAATGAAATGGTAGAATGTCAGACAATAAGAATGAGAATGAAATGGTAGAATGTCAGACAATAAGAATGAGAATTAAATGGTAGAATGTCAGACAATAAAAATGAGAATGAAATGGTAGAATGTCAGACAATAAGAATGAGAATTAAATAGTAGAATGTCAGACAATAAGAATGAGAATGAAATGGTAGAATATCAGACAATAAGAATGAGAATTAAATGGTAGAATGTCAGACAATAAAAATGAGAATTAAATGGTTGAATGTCAGACAATAAGAATGAAAATTAAATGGTAGAATGTCAGACAATAAGAATGAGAATTAAATGGTAGGATGTAAGACAATAAGAATGAGAATTAAAGGGTAGAATGTCAGACAATAAGAATGAGAATTAGATGATAAAAATCAGATAGTAAGAATGATAATTAAATAATAGCATGTCAGACAGGAAGAATGACAATTAAATGGTAGAAAGTCAGACAGTAAGAAGGAGAATTAAATGGTAGAATGTCAGACAGTAAAAATGAGTATTAAATGGTAGAATGTCAGACAATAAGAAAGAGAATTAAATGATAGCATGTCAGACAGGAAGAATGAGAATTAAATGGTAGAAACTCATACAGTAAAAATGAGAATTAGATGGTAAAAAGTCACACAATAAGAATGAGAATGAAATGGTAGAATTTCAGACAATAAGAATGAGAATGAAATGGTAGAATTTATGACAATAAGAATGAGAATTAAATGGTAGAATGTCAGACATTAAGAATGAGAATTAAATGGTAGAATGTCAATAAGAATGAGAATTAAATGGTAGAATGTAAGACAGTAAGAATGAGAATGAAATGGTAGAGTGTCAATAAGAATGAGAATTAAATGGTAGAATGTCAGACAATAAGAATGAGAATTAAATGGTAGAATGTCAGACAGTAAAAATGAAAATTAAATGGTAGAATGTCAGACAATAACAATGAGAATTAAATGGTAGAATGTCACACAGTAAGAAGGAGAATTAAATGGTAAAATGTCACACAGTAAGAATGAAAAATAAATGGTAGAATGTCAGACAATAACAATGAGAATTAAATGGTAGAATGTGAGAGAATAAGAATGACAATGAAATGGTATAATTTCAGACAATAAGAATGAGAATGAAGTGGTAGAATGTCAGACAATAAGAATGAGAATGAAATGGTAGAATGTAAGACAATAAGAATGAGAATTAAATGGTAGAATGTCAGACAATAAGAATGAGAATGAAATGGTAGAATTTCAGACAATAAGAATGAGAATGAAATGGTAGAATGTCAGACAATAAGAATGAAATGGTAGTAGAATGTCAGACAATAAGAATGAGAATGAAATGGTTAGAATTGTCAGACAATAAGAATGAGAATTAAATGGTAGAATGTCAGACAATAAGAATGAGAATGAAATGGTAGAATTTCAGACAATAAGAATGAGAATTAAATGGTAGAATGTCAGACAATAAGAATGAGAATGAAAGTAGAATGTCAGACAGACAATAAGAATAAGAATTAAATAGTAGAATGTCAGACATAAATGAGAATGAAATGGTAGAATGTCAGACAATAAGAATGAGAATTAAATGGTAGAATGTCAGACAATAAGAATGAGAATTAAATGGTAGAATGTCAGACATTAAGAATGATAATGAAATGGTAGAATGTCAGACAATAAGAATGAGAATAAATGGTTTTAGAATGTCAGACAATAAGAATGAATGAAAAATGGTTTTAGAATGTCAGACAATAAGAATGAGAATGAATGATAAAATCATGAGAATGTCAGACATTTAAATGGTAGAAGTATAAGAATGAGAATTAAATTAGAATGTCAGACAATAAGAATGAGAATTAAATGGTAGAAGTCAGACAATAAGAATGAGAATGAAATGTAGCAATGTCAGACAAAAGAAATGAGAATGTAGAAAATACAGAATGAGAATTAAAATGGTGAAAGTCAGACAATAAGAATGAGAATTAAATGGTAGAATTTCAGAGAATGAGAATGAAATGTAGAATGTCAGACAATAAGAATGAGAATTAAATGGTAGAATGTCAGACAGTAAGAATGAGAATTAAATGTAGAATAGAATAGAATGTCCCAATAAATGAGAATAAATGGTAGAAATGTCAGACAAAAGAATGAGAATGAAATGGTAGAAAGTGTCAATAAGAATGATGAATTAAATGGTAGAAGTCAGACAATAAGAATGAGAATTAAATGGTAGAATGTCAGACAGTAAGAATGAAATTAAATGGTAGAATGCAACAATAGAAAAAAGAATGAAATGGTAGAATGTCAAACAGTAAGAAGGAGATATCATTGGTAGAATGTCCCACAGTAAGAATGAAATGAATGGTAGAATTCAGACAGTAAAAATGAGAATTAATGGTAGAATGTCAGACATAAGAATGAGAATTAAATGGTAGAAATGTCAGACATAAGAATAGAATGAAATGTAGAATGTCAGACAACAAGAATGAGAATGAAATAGTAGAATGTCAGACATAAGAATGATAATTGAAATGGTATATGTCAGACAATAAGAATAAGAATGAAATGGTAGGAATGTCAGAAATAAGGAATGGAATGAATGTATAATGTCAGAGTCTAAGAATGAGAAATGAATGGAGAATGCAGACATAAGAATGAGAATGAAATGGTAGAATGTCAGACATAAGCATGAGAATTAATGGTAGAATGTCAGGCAATAAAAATGAGAATGAAATGGTAGAAGTTCAGAAAATAAGAATGAGAATTAAATAGTAGAAGGTCAGACATAGAATGATATGAAATGGTAGAATATATAACAAATAAGAATGAGAATTAATGGTAGAATGTCAGACAATAAAAATGAGAATTAAAAAATGGTTAGAATGTCAGACAATAAGAATGAGAATTAAATGGTTAGAATGTCAGACAGTACGAATGATAATGAAATGGTAGAATGTCAGACAATAACAGATGAGAATGAAATGGTAGAATGTCATACAATAAGAAGATAATGATGGTAGAATGTCATACATAAGAATGAGAATTAAATGGTAGAATGTCAGACAATAAAAATGAAAATTAAATGGTTGAAAGTCAGACAATAAGAATGAGAATGAAATGGTAGAATGTCATACATAAGAATGAGAATTAATGATAGAATTCAGCAGTAAAATGAGGAATTAAATTATACAAAGTCAGACCATAAGAATAAGAATGACTGGTAGAATGTCAGACAATAAGAATGAGATTTACATGGTAGAAGTGTCAAACAGTAAAAATGAGAATTAAAATGGTAAACAAAGTCCAGACAATAAAAGAGATGAATGTGGAAGAAGACAAAATAGAGAAGCAGACAGTAAGTATGTAGACAGGCAGACAATAAGAAGAGAATGAATGGTGAATAAGAAGAATAAATGGTAGAATGTCAGACAATAAGAATGAGAATTAAATGGTCAGACAATAAAAAGACCATTGGTGGTTGTGAAAGTCAGACAATCAGAATGGAACGGATGAATGAATTGGTAGAAATGGCAGACAATAAGAATTGAGAATTAAATTGGTATTTAGAGATAGAATGTAGACAATTTTTTAAGAAAAATGAAAAAATAGGGTTGAAAGTCAGACTAATAAGAATGTAGAAGAAAATGGGGAGAAGAATCAGACAATAGAATGAGAATTAAATGTGGTAGAGATATGTCCGACAGACAGTTTAATAAAGTTTAAAAATAAAATGAGAATTAAATGATACACAAATTGTCAGACAATAAGAATGAGAATGAAATGGTGAGAATGTCGACAATAAGAAAGTTTTATAATAGTTAGAATGTCAAACAGTCTTTTGAATATGTGAGACAGAAAAAGATTGAGAATAAATGGTACATGAATGTCAGACAATAAGAATGAGAAATTAAATGGTTTTTGAATGTGTCCAAACAGACATACAAGGAATGGAGAATAATAAATGGTAGAAGATTTTTAATGTCAGGCGACTAGTAAGAATGAAAATGAAATGGTTAGAATGTCATACAAGTAAGAATGAGAAAGGAAATGGGTTAGAAGGTCAATACAGTAAAATGAGATTGATTAATGGGTTTGTTAGTTAGAATGTCACACCAGTAAGAATGACAAAGAATATGGTATGATTAGGAGTCGGAATGAAGTCAGACTCAATAAAAATCGGAAATTCAAATGGTTGAAGTAGATTGTAAGACAATAAGAATGTAGAATTAAATGGTGTTTCTTAGATGTAGTTTTTTTAGAATGTCAGAAACTAAGGAATTTGATGTGAAAGGATTGAAATGTGTTGTAGAATGTTCAGACAACCGAATGGAGGAATGAAATAGGTAGAAGTCAGACAATAAGAATGAGAAATTAAATTGGTTGAGAATGTCAGGGACAATAAGTAAGATATGAAATGGTGAATGTCATGAAACAGAAAATAAGATCTGAGATAATTGGAAAATTTGGGAGATAGAGATTTTTTTTCTGACAGAATCGCATCCCCCCCCGCCAATACACCCCCGCACCCTGAGAATTAGATATGGAAAGTGGTTTTAGACCTTAGGATTTAGCACCCCGCAATGTCCCGTACCCACACACCTCCCACCTGACGACTGAACTGGGTTTTTTTTTTTTCGAATTTGTTTAGGTAGATTTTAGATTTTGAATGTCAGACTCATAAGATATTGAGAATTTCAAATGGTATGTATAGGTCAGGGACAATTAACAATGAGAAGAAATGGCTTTGTAGGAGAAGGTCAGAACATTAAGACCCCCCCAAGCCGCCACCTGAATTACATATGTGGTAGACTCGGGCAGCAATAGAAGAGATATGAGAATTTGAAATGTGAGTAATATCAGACAATAAGGAAGGGAAATTAAATGGTTAGATTAGATGTCAGACAATAACAAATGAGAATAAATGGTTGATAGTCAGTGGGGACATATAAGAATGAAAATTAAGATGGTAGATAGGTATTTTTAGCATGATTTTCAGATATAGATTTTTAGAATGTAAGCCAAATAAAATAAGAATTAAAATGGCTAGGTATGTAAGACAATAAGAATGAGAATTAAAGGGTTGACTGTCAGACAATTATTGAATGACGAATTAGATGATGTATAAAGATCAGGATACTGTAAGAAGTGGAATTAAAATGGTAGAAGGTTAGACAATAAGTGAATTGCAATTAAATAGGAGAAGTAGACAAAAAGAATGAGAATTAAATGGGAGAATGAGATGTCAGACAATAAGGAATGGAATTAAATGGGAGAATGTCAGGACAGTAAGAATGACAATTAAATGGGAAGAATGTCAGAAAATAAGAATGAGAATTAATGGTAGAATGTCGCTACAATAAAAATCATAAATACTGGTAAAATGTGAGACAGTAAGATTGAGAATTAAATGGTTTAGAATGTCAGAAAAAGAATGGAGAACTTAAATGGGAGAATGCAGACAAGAATGAGAATTAAATGGTGTGAGAATGTCAGACAATAAGAATGAGAATTAAATGGTTAAATGTCATACAAAAGAATGAGAATTAAATGGGATGAATGGATCATACAGTAAAATGAGGAATTAAATGGTTAGAAGTCAGACAAGAATGAGAATTAAATGGTTTAGGAATGCTTAGACAATAAGAATGACAAAAATAGGAGATGCAGACAAAAAAGAATGAGAATGAAATGGGAGAAATGTCAGACAATAAGAATGAGAATTAATTAAAGGGAGGAGGAGAATGTCAGACAATAAGGAAATGGACAAATTAAATGGGAGGGAGGGAGAATCCGTCAGACAATAAGAATGAGAATTAATGGTTAGAACGAGATTTAGAAGTCGTACAATAAAAAATATAAATACTTGGTAAAATGTGAGCCAGTTAAGATTGAGAATAAATGATAGAAGGTTAGACAATTAAGAATGGAGAAATGAAATGGTAAGAATGTTTAGACAAGAATGAGAATTGAATAAGTAGAATGTCAGACAAGAATGAGAATAAATGATAGATGTTAGAAATAAGAATGAGAAGAATTTTAAAATGGTAGATAGAATGTTAGACAATAAGAATAAGAATTAAAATGGTAGAATTAGAATGTCCGACAATAAGAATGAGAATTAAATGGTGTAGATAGAATGTCCGCAATAAGAATGAGATGTAAATGGTAGATGTTTACACAATAAGAATGAGAAATTAAAAGGTAGAAAGTCATACAATAAAGAATGAGAATTAAATGGTAGCACTGTCAGACTTAAGAATGAGAATAAATGTAGAATGTCAGAAGACGAACGAATGTGAAATTAAATGGTAGACGGTCAGACATTAAGAATGAGAATTAAATGTTAGATGTCAGACAATAAGAAATGGACAATTAATGGTAGAAGTCAGCCAGATGAGAATAAATGGTAGAATGTTGACATAAGAATGACAAGGTAATAGGGAATGTCAGACAAAAAAGAATGAGAAGTAAAGGGGAGAATGTCAGAAATAAGAATGAGAATTAATTAAAATGGGAACAGAGAATGTCGACAATAAGGAATGACAATTAAATGGGAGAATGTCAGACATAAGAATGAGAATGAAATGGTGAATGTCGTTTACAATAAAAATCATAATAAATACTTGGTTTAAAATGTGAGACGTAAGATGAGAATTAAATGGTAGAAGTCAGAAGAAAAGAAGAGAATTAAATGTAGAATTGTCAGAAGAATGAGAATTAAAGGCGAGAATGTCCGACAATAAAAGAAGAGAAATTAAAATGTAGAAGTCAACAATAGAATGAGAAATAAATGGGCCGCGGAGAATGTCCAACAGTAAAAAATGGAATTAATGGTAGAATGTCAGAAAGAATGAGAATTAAATGGGAGGGGAGAAGTCAGACAATAAGAATGACAATTTTAAATTAGGAGAAGTCAAGACAAAAGAATTGGGAATAGTAAAATGGGAGAACAGAATGTCAGACAATAAGAATGAGAATTAAATGGGAGCGTAGGACAATAAGAATGACAATTTAAATGTAGAGAAATGTCAGACAATAAGAAATGAGAATGAAATGGTAGAATTCGTACAAGAAAAAATCATAAATACTGGTAAAATGTGAGAAAGTAAGATTGGACTTCAATGGTAGAATGGTCAGAAAAGAATGAGGAATTAAATGGTTTAGAATGGTCAGCAAGAATGAGAATTAAAATTGGAGAATGTCGACATAAGACTGAGAAATTAAATGGTTTTCGAATGTATACAATAAAGGAAGAGATTAAATGGGAGAATGGTCATACAGTAAAAATGAGAATTTAATGCGTAGTAGATAGAATGTCAGACAAGAATGAGAATAAATGGGAGAATGTCAGACAATAAGAATGCGAATTAAATGGTTAGATTAGCAATGTCAGACAATAAGAATGACAAGAAATAGGAGAATGTCAGACAAAAGAATGAGAATAAATGGGAGAATGTCAGAAAATAAGACTGAGAAATTAAATGGTAGAAATGTTCAGACAAGAATGAGAATTGAATGGTTTAGAATGTTCAGGACAATAAGAATGACAATTACAATGGTAGAGATGTCCGACAATCAAGAATGAAAATTGAATGGTTAGAATGTCCAGCACAAGAATGAGAATTAAATGGTAGAAAGTCATACAATAAGAATGAGAATTAAATGGTGGAATGTCAGACAATAAGAATGAAAATTAAATGGTAGAATGTCAGACAAGAATGAGAATTGAATGGTAGAATGTCAGACAATAAGAATGACAATTAAATGGGAGAATGTAAGACTATAAGAATGAGAATTAAATGGAAGAATATCAGACAAGAATGAGTATTAAATGGTAAAATGTCAGACACGAAAAATGAGAATTAAATGGTAGAATGTCGGACAATAAGAATGAGAATGAAGTGGGAGAATGTCAGACCATAAGAATGATAATTAAATGGTAGAATGTCAGACAATAAGAATGACAATTAAATGGTAGAAAGTCATACAATAAAAATGAGAATTAAATGGTACAATGTCAGACAATAAGAATAACAATTAAATGGGAGAATGTCAGACAAGAATGAGAATTAAATGGTAGAATGTCAGAAAATAAGAAATGAAATGCGAGAATGTCATACAATAAGAATGAGAATTAAATGGTAGAATGTCAAACAATAAGAATGAGAATTAAATGGTAGAATGTCCGACAATAAGAATGAAAATTGAATGGTAGAATGTCAGACAAGAATGAGAATTAAATGATAGAATGTTAGACAATAAGAATGAGAATTAAATGGTAGAATGTTAGACAAGAATGAGAATTGAATTGGTAGAATGTCAGACAAGAATGAGAATTAATGATGACTTAGAAGTGTTTTAGACAATAAGAATGAGAATTTACAATGGAGGATTCGAATGTTAGACAATAAGAATAAGAATTAAATGGCTTAGATGTCCGACAATAAGAAGAGAATTAAATGGTGTAGATTAGAATGTCCGACAAATAAGAATGAGATGAAATTGTTAGAATGTGACACAATAAGAATGCGAGAAAATAATTAAAAAGGGTAGAAAGTCATACAATAAGAATGAGAATTACATGGTTAGATGTCAGGGACTATAAGAATGAGAATTAAAGGTAGAATGTCAGAGAACGATGTGAATAAATGTAGAATGTCAGGACATTAGTGAGAATTAAATGTGAGATGCAGACAATAAGATGACATTAAATGGTAGAATGTCAGGACAAGAATGAGAATTAAATGGTAGAATGTTAGACAATAAGAATGACAATTAAATAGGAGAAGGTCGACAAAAAGAATGAGAATTAAACTGGGAAGAGGAGATGTCAGACAATAAGCTGAGAATTAAAATGGGAGAAGTCAACAATAAGAAGACAATTAAATGGGAGAATGTCATGACAATAAGAATGAAGACTTTT